>NC_137607.1:9162250-9286543 GCF_963280865.1 Gymnoscopelus braueri
TCGGCCTCGTCCTCCCCACACCGGCCTGTAACTCCTGCAGCGTGCCTGCAGGCCCGGAGGCTCCGCCCCTCTCCCTCTCCCTGTCCCCGCCCCCCGTCGGACCCCCCCTCCTCCTCGGACCCCTCCTCGGTGGTCGGCCGGCGGCACCCGCCGCGGCTACTGCCCCACTGTGCTCGCCCGGCGACTCCCCCTTCTACATCCGCTGCAGCAGCGACAGTGACCTTTTTGACCCCGCCGTGCGCAACGGCGGCGTGGAGCGCGTCTACGTACCCACAATGCACTATGAGAACCCCCGCCCTGGCCCTGCCCCCGCTGCCCGCCTCCTCCACCCTGCTGAGGGAGAAGCGCTCTGGCTCCTCCCACCACCGTAGCCGCCACCACCGCGAGCAGCAGCCGCCCGCACCAACACTTCTACGCCAACACCCGAGCCATCAGCACCGACGTGTGACCACCCTACCTACACCCGCAAATACTCTACGTACTGTCCCTTTAACGGTGCTGTGAGTCGGTGGTGCTCAAACCTTTTTCGTTTCAAGGACCCCCAAATTGATAATGTTATTTGGCCCATGGAACTCCGTCTGAAAAGTTTTTGCGCCGGGGACCTGCTTTTTTTGACATAAATGGATAAAGTGGTTGAAATGATTGTGATGCTATATCAACTAATTTTGCTGGGGACCCCTTGGAACCCCAGGGGGTCCTCGGAACCCACTTTAAGAACCACTGTCTTACACCACCTGCAAATACTGTACGCACTGTTCCTTTAACGGTGCTGTAAGTCACATGTTTTTGTAAAAAATAAATGAAAATAAATTGGCTGAAAAGTTAAAGCTCTATATTCTGATAGTAACCATTGCTGTCTATAGACTATAGAGCGGTCTCATCGGGGTCGCCTGTTTGCGTCTGCTTCCGTTTTCTGCGTCTCCCTCGGTGACTCCTGCCTCCTGCATATCCTCTCTCACCGCCTCCATAAACCTCCTCTTTGGCCTTCCTCTTCTCGTTCTTCCATCTTAAGCATCCCTCATCTTCACATATCCAAACCATCTCAACCTCGCCTCTCTTGTTTTATCCCCAGAACCTTCTAACTGGGCTGATCCTCTAACGTAGTTGTTTCTGATCATGTCCTTCCTTGTCATTCCTAATGCAATCTGGGAACCCATTCGGTAACAATTGTTTTTGCCTCTGGGGGCGCCACCTCCTTTTATTTTTGTAGAAACAGGAACTCGGTTTGTTGGCTCCTCCCCTTTCTTAGTCCACTTCCTCCCGGGTGCTTCTGTGTTTATTCCTACTAACAACAACATTACATGTTTAAGACAGTGGTGTGCTGAGAGAGAGAGACGATTACTCCTATTGAGAATCGTAGCATCCTCAATTCTGCCACCTCCAGCTCCGCCTCCTGTTCTTTTCGCCAGTGCCACCATTTCCAAGCCGTACAGCATGTCTTCTAAATCTTCCCTCTCACTCTTGCTGATACCCTTCTGTCACAAATCACTCCCCCCGCACCGGGCTTCGAATGCTATCAATGCATTGAATGGGAGATTATCCCGTTTTATCAGACCATTGAATGGGCGATTAGGCGACGAGTAGGCGATAAAACTGACCCACCCCGCGAATTTATCATTGGGCGTAATCAGGAGCTACTGACCTACTCGGAGGCGGAGCAGTCCCCACAACATGATTTACGATTCTGTGCCTATCGGTACATACAACTCCAACGGCTGGAACCAATGGTTCCAGTTCGCCTGAGACTGCGCGCCTCCGTCATGGTCCGAAACCAAAACCAGAACCGAAACTGGACTTTTTAAGTCATCTCCGTCGGTAGGTCAGTATGTCTTGATAACACCCAATGAATGGTCTGATAAATCGCGGGTAGGTCAGTATGTCGCCTACTTCGCCCATTCAATGGTCTGATAAAAGGTGATAATGTCCCATTCAATGCATTGATAGCATCCGAATGGGGTGCCTCCCCCCCCCGACACTTGTTTCCTCCATCCGTTCCACCCTGCCTTGGATGAAATTAGTATCCCGAACTGAGCTTTTTTTAAAAATTTATTTTTTAAGCTGGAGAGACACTCTATAGCAATGATTATTACTATCACAATATAGAGCTATTTAACACTTATTTTAAGCACCTTACAGCACCTTTAACAGTAGGAGTATTTTACAGTGTAGTTACGTAACCTGGGACCTCTGAACTCCATCCACCAACCACCACCACCAGTACTGGGACACTTCCTGTTGGTGTGTGCGTGCGTACGTGTGTGCGTGTGTGTGTGTGTGTGGATTTTATCAGCACTATGGGATCGATTCCCAAACCGACCCATGAGGAAATCTGTGGGTTTACTTCCTGGCCTTTAGTGAAGATTTAGTAAATGATGCTACTGTACTTATGGTTTTGTGGGGGGTGGGTGGAGGGGTTTGTGTCATTATTCTCATGGGGGTGTGTGTGTGTGTGTTCGCGTGTGCGTGTACGTGTGTGCGTGTGTGAGTGTTTTAATTGTGCAGAAGCCACAAGATACAAATTCCACTTTGTATGTAAAACCTCCAGCTTCTATAGTTAAAACATTAAAAACCATGGACTGTTCAGTGGAGGTATAGATATTATTCACACTGTACTTACACTGTTTGTTGTCATTTAGAAACAAGTCATGTTAGCAGTTAGTATTTATGATGTTTTAATGTGTGAATTCACCATTGAGCCTGATTTATGCTTTGTTACACGACTGCCTCAGGCGATGCGTTGTGAGCTTGTAAATAGGCTCTATGCACAGCAGCCATAATATTGGAAATAAATTGGTCCTCTTCCTTACTTCCTTCACAGGTCTTACCAATTATACTAATTAAGGCTCAGTTCCAGTGTAGCACAGTGGTTCTCAAACGTTTTAATTTCAAGGACCCCCATAACTCTGAGAGTGTACAAATGTATACATTAGTACACTCTCAGAGTTACACCCCCGCAAGGGGCCATTTTGAACCCCCGCAAGGGACCATGAGGGTCCCTGGACCACACTTTGAGACCCACTGGTGTAGCAGAGTGTTTCCAGTGAGCCGACATGCACAATATCAACACCCTGACTCTGTTTGACCAGAATGGAACAGAGCCTTCATTAGCATCATTGGTAAGACCTGTGAAGGACGCAAGGAATAGGCCCAATTTCTTTCCAATATGGCTGCTTTGCATAGAGCCCATTGGCCATCTCCAGCCCCTGACGCCGTTGTACGACACAGTGTAAATTGAGCACATGTCTGTCAGTAGACAGACTGTATGGAGATTAATGCCGCGTTCACACCGGCAGCTACACAGCGCCGCAGCATATCTGTCACTGAGTCGCTCGTTGACGTCAAGCGTGCGTCCGACGAGCGAGAAAAATTAGAAGGAAAATATAAAGCCTGGGGTTAAAAGGAACACGGAACTATCTGACGAAACAATTATTCCCCATTCCAAGCAGGAATTGTATGAAGAGAGAATGTGAATGGAAATGGTGAAATAACACGCTTTGTAGCTGCAGCTGAAGCAACAACTGGGATTGTAGGTTTTGTAGCAGCTACAAACGTCGGGCGTCAATTTGTATCTTCATGTGGCTGGCTTCCATTGAAAATTAATGGTATAGCCTGTAGCTTTGTAGCTGCCAGTGTGAACTCGGCCTTTATAATCCTTACAGATTGAGGGCTATGTAAAGAATGATCTGATTCTACCGAGGCTTCCTTCTATTTCTTATCTCTGCCAAAATATAAATATACTGTATATATACTGTACACATACACGAGTATGACTTATGATCTGTATTGTACGCCGTAGCGAGTTAGTTTCGTTTCTTTCGGAGGAAGTGTCATCATAGAGGGTGGGCAGACTGGGCCAGACCTACGGAAGGTCCAGGCTGTTGTCGAGTGGCCTCAGCCGACCAACCGGAAGCAGTTACAGTACAGAGTTTTTTTTGGGGCTTTGCCAAGCTTCCCCTCACGGCTCTTCACTTCCTCTGCGTCCTTTTGCCTGGACACCTGCAGCCAACGCCGCCTTCGACGCCCTCAAGAGGCGGTTCACCTCTGCCCCGATCCTGAACCCCCCGGCTCCCCCCGACGCCCCCCGACGCCCCTTCCCAGTGGAGGTGGATGCCTCTGACACAGGCATTGGGGCATTCTCTCACAACAGTATTTTTTAAAGCATGTACTTTTGAATACTGAAGTATTTTTAAAAGCAACTACTCCAGTACTTTAACTCGAGTCCAAATTTGACTGAGCAACTTTCACTTGTAGTAATATTTGACCGGGAGTATCTATACTTTTGAGTAACGGGGTTCAGTACTTTGTCCACAGACTGTCTCCCGTCGTGTTTGAGCCTTTTAACCACGTGAAGCCTATAGTGTCCCAATTCTGGGGCGAATGTTCGGTGAAAATAGCAGATCTACAAGCCCACAACACGTCACATTGCGTACGGTTGTGAGCTTGCTGATCGGCTATTTTTGGTGAAGATATTTGGCATAGAGGGAAACAAGGAGGGGGCCTAGTACAGACCCCAGGGGGACTCCGGTCAACTAAGTATATGGGGTTTAAGTGGTTAGAATGCTAATTCCAATGCCTTCTCTCATAACATTGTGAAGAACTTGAACCGTGGGTACAAAGTGATGTATTTATGAAGCTGTGGCATAGTTTACGTTTGTTTTCAACATGAAACTGTACAGCATTGCTTGTATACAAATTAAATTTTGTGTGAAGCTTTGTTCTCTTTGCGTTTGTGCACAGGAAGGTTGTGAATGCAACAGAAGCACCGAGAGAAATCCAACAGGTGAAGGAAACCTTCAGTGTCAAAGCTCCGTTGTGTGATATATGTCACAAAGCTGGAAAGTAATATGTGACAATATGAAAGTTTAATTGAGACAATATGTGTACAGGCTATCGTTTGGTGTTGGGTGGAAAACTCTTATCTCCATTTTCTAACTTTTTCCTGTATATTATAAAGTCAGATCTACAAGCTCACAGTTTTGAGCTTGACTGTAGATTGGCTATTTTTTTAATACGAATCCTGTTCTAACGGGTTGTGGACATATGATATTTCCACCTGACAGCAACGATATGTCAGTCGGTTATGTTGTTATTTCATCCTCCGTTATAAAGAATCTGGGCAAAATGTGCTCAACATTCTTGCTTTTTTTTGTATCTGTCGCCCCTGTCCACTTGGGGCCGCTAGGCAGGCTTTTATTTATGGCTTTTTAGACTTTTTAAATTACACTTAAAATTACATTTAAAGGAGTATAGCTCACCCCAAAAAAGTACTTATTTTCTATCAATTACACACTCCATGAAGTCTTCATGGGGTTCAATTCATGGAGATGTTGTCGCATTCCTAAGCCAATAATTTGCTGACCGGCAAAGTTGTGGAGTCTACTGGAGACATTAGCATCTTTCCACCGGTCATCAAATTATTGACAAAAAACAAAAAATATCCATGAATTCAAGGCTTCATGGGGTGTGTAATTAATAGAAAATAAGTAATTTTTGGGGTGAACTACTCCTTTAAGAATGACTATGCTAATTAGGGTTACTTGAGGGGGTTACAAATGGACCCAAGGGTGTCCTTGAAATTAAAACATTTGAGAACCCACCCCAACCACTGATATAGGAATAAATAAAAGTTAAAAACACGTTAAAGTGCAGCTACAAGTTGGTAAAATAATAATGTAAATAGAAGAGTATAAAACAGTCGTGCAACATAAATTGAAGCAATCAAAATGTTACAGTAAATGAAATATCATCATGCGACAAATGACGTGGCATTTTAGTCTGTATCGGCAGCTTTTCCGATACTGGTATGTATCGGAAGTATCGTAACAACTGTAATTGTGACCCGGGAGTGAGCCCAGTTTGAGCTGGTGGTGTCACACTGAAACTGGTGCAGTGATGGAAGACGTACTCACATGTTTCACTTAAAGTAAGTGCTTTGCAATTATTCAAATAATTGCAAAATGGGTCTATGTTCTGATAGTGCTCGTTACTATAGAGTGTCCTGTCCATATAAGGAGTCTCCAATGTCTCTCCAGCTCTTTATTAAACAGAAAATGCATTTTCAGTGCTCTCTCCTGATTGGCTTAAAATGTGTCACCTACCTGAAAATTTACTAGATTCTGTTTACTAAAGAGCTGAAGAGACCTCTGTGACCAAACAAACGCTCTGTAGCAATGATTACTATCAGAATATACTACTTTAACCTTTTTAACAAAAAGAAAAGAAAAATACCCCAAAATATCACTTACCCTACCTTTAAGTAAAAGTATCAATAATGCAATGTAGAAATACTCTGTTATAAGTAAAAGTCTTGGCATCAAAATGTACTTAAAGTACCAAAAGTAAAAGTACTCAATAGTGGCGGCTGGTGGGAACTTTGGGTGGGAGGGCTAAGCATGCGCGCTTCAGATTTTTTTTTGGGTTCTCAAAATGCATATTTATGCTCAAACATGCTATCTTATATAGTACATGTGCACAGTAATAATCTGTATAGTTTACACATCCAGATTTAGGAAAATATACTTTCATTTGACAAAAGTATAGACAAAAGTATACAAAGAAATCAGTCAGTCACACATAGTGATGGCACATATGGCATCCTGCCTGAGAGCATTTGAGCATGATATCATGCATTTCAGCATTGATATAAAATCATACTGTGGAAGTAAGTCAGTCAGTCAGTCAGTCAGTCAGTGAGTCAGACAGACAGACAGACAGACACACTGTCTGTCTGTCTGTCTGTCTGTCTAAGAGTTCTCCACGGGCCTGAAAATTAAAGGGATATTTCACTTTCAAAAAAACTTCAGGGTCATTTTATCGTCTACTCAGGCTTTTGTGAGCCCCCCAGACCGTTTTTAAGTTGCTTGATTTAGTATTTAGATATTTGATAATCATTTTATCAGACACGCCCCCTTCCTATACAAACCCATCATAACTTCAAACTCCATTTCTAACCTGTTAGATTCATCAAAAACACCCGTCCTTGGTTCTGCTGACTCACCCTGCCCTCCTAATACGTGAGGGGGCCGTGTTTTTTCGATTACTTTTTTCATTTTTTTTATTTTTATTTTTTATTGTATTTAATTTTTGTCATTTTCCCCAAAGAATATTAAAAATAAATGAAAAAAGTTATCGAAAAAACATGGCCCCCTCGCGTATTAGGAAGGCAGGGAGAGTCAGCAGAACCAAGGATGGGTATTTTTGATGAATCTAACATGTTAAAAATGGAGTTTGAAGTTATAATGGGTTTGTATAGGAAGGGGGCGTGTCTGATAAAATGAATATCAAATATCTAAATACTGAATCAAGAAACTTAAAAACGGTCTGGGGGCTCACACAAGCCTGAGTAGACGATAAAATGACCAAAAGTTTTTTTGAAAGTGAAATATCCCTTTAAGGCCTGGCCCTAAATGTCTGGGCCCTACTGGGCCGGTCCGAACAATTACCATACCTTTAGGCCCAAAAACCCCAAAACCCCGTAAAGGTGTCGCTAGGAGCTTAATATCCTCAAAGTCACGCATTAAACAAGCTTTGAACTGAGCAGATTGGACCTTCCGTTCCAGAGATAATGGCCAAAACATCTTGAAAACGGCCACTTTTGCCGATTTTCGATCGCGGATTTTCGATTGAGTTTTGGCCATTGTCGCCCGTTTTTCTTTAATAACTCGGTCTAGGAAGGTCGTACGGCAACAAACTAGATACCTGAGTAAAGTTCACTTTGAGCTGCATCCAACACATCCACTGTCATGTCCGCCAGCCTTACCGTTAGATCGCTAGGGGCAGTTGAATTCTCTTTCTCTCTCTCTCTCTCTCTCTCTCTCTCTTTCTCTCTCTCTCACACACACACACACACACACACACACACACACTGTGTTGTTCCCAGAACAAAGCACAGAAAACGCAGGTACACCTTCATTGGTCAAAAGCCAGTGAGGGCGGAGCTTGGGGGCTAAGAAAAGTTAGCCCCAATGGTGAGTAAATCAAGCAGGCGTGTCATGTCAGCTGTCAATCACTCAACTCAATGAAAGCCAATGGAAGCTGATTTGGGCTAAAAGAAATCAGCCCATTTTGACATATTTAGTGTTTTCCTTGTAACTATTTGATGCTGTTGCTGCTCTAGGTTCCACCAGCATGTAAAATAATCTATTCTAAAAAAAATATATAACATGTAATAACATTTAATAACATTTTAATAATAAAGACAATTAAAATAAAAAATAAAAAAATTAAATTAAAAAAAATTAAAACTTTTTTTTTTCTTTTTTTTTTTTCAATATTATAGGGGGGGCTTAGCCCCACTAGCCCATTGATACCAGCCGCCCCTCATTATGCAGAATGTCCCATTTCAAGTTTTCAAATGTATACAAATCTTTTGAAAATAAATAGCCGATCTACAAGCTCACAATGCGTCGCATCGCGACGCATTGTGAGCTTGTAGATCTGCTATTTTCAAATGGCCGAAATGTATATAGGGCTGAAGTGGTTAATGTATGTTTTGTAATAATAATCCAAATCTACAAAGTAACTAGTAACTAAAGTTTTCAAATAATGGTGGAGTAAAAGTATAATATTTGCCTCTGAGATGTACAGGAGCGGAAGTAAAAGTACTGAAAATTGGAAATACTCCAGGGAAGTAAAAACACCTGAAAACTGTACTTAAGTACAGTACTTGAGTGAAAGTACTTAGTTACTTTACACCGCTGAAACTGGTGACCATTTCAAACTCTTCTACTCCGGAAGTCGCCGTGTGGCGGCGCGCGTCACACGAAAAACACATTCTACGGGAAACCACAAGAGATGGGGTTTCATTATTGAGCATGACACCCTATCATGTTGAACTCAGCTTACCTGACACTATCATTCATATACATCATGTGAACTGCATCAAATGTATGCTGAAGATCAGTGTGACCTCTGACCTGACTGCAAACCTGACCGCCGGCTGTGAAATCTATTATCTACAGTTCACCAAACTGGGGGTCGGGTCCGTCCCCAGATTAGCTTGTTAGCTTGCAACATTGTTTTCTCACTCAATCGTAAACTAACCAACATACAGTATAAGTGTACTATACAGGGTATCTGCATAATTCTAAAGTGACAATTTAAGGACTTTTTAATACCTCTTAAAAACAACTAACTAACAATAAGACTAGACCATTAGTACTGTACGTCAAAAGTAACCAACAACTATACTATAAAAAGGGTCATACATTGGCCAAATTGTCAAATATTATTACAAGCTCACGTTGCCTCGCATCGCATCGGCTATTTTCACAATATTTATCTGTGGAACCGAGTCAAACTAGATTTAACCAGTGGAAAAAGTACTCAAATTCTTTACTTAAGTAAAAGTACCAATACTGCAATATAAAAATACTCTGTTACAAGTAAAAGTCCAGAATAAAAAAATTACTTGAGTAAAAGTACAAAAGTATTGGCATCAAAATGTACTTAAAGTACCAAAAGTAAAAGTACTAAATATTTGAAAATAGCCGATCTACAAGCTCACTTGTGAGCTTGTAGATCTGCTATTTTCAAATAGCCTATGTATAAAATAGGGCTAAAGTGGTTAATGTATGTTTCATAATATCATAGTTTATATCTGAAAAGTAACTAGTAACTAAAGTTTTCAAGTAAATGTAGTGGAGTAAAAGTACAATATTTGCCTCTGAGATGTAGTGGAGTAGAAGTAAAAGTATTGGAAATTGGAAATACTCAAGTAAAGTACAAATACCTCAAAATTGTACTTAAGTACAGTACTTAAGTAAATGTACTTAGTTACTTTCCACCACTGGATTTAACAGCTCAACTCCTACAATTCCAGGTGCTTGTCAGGGTGGGGGGTCCCCAGTTCAAATATGATTCTTTTGGGGGGGGTCACGGCCTGAAAGGTTTGGGAACCCTTGATCTACAGTAGTGGTGAAAAACATTGGCCTACTGAAAGCTACACATTTATTTAACAAACATTTCAGCGCTCAACGTCTTGAGTCTGATTTCTTTCAGATTTGAAAAAAATATATAATGATACAATTCCTTCACAAATGCAATCTAATTTAGTCATAAATCAGTCATCTCTCTAGAATAAAACAGGCAAATCTGACTCCTTTCAGGTGCCAATGTCATCCAATCAGGAGAGAGAGTCCCACTAAGATCATTTCAGCTTGTGTTCCAGGTCCATTCATTCATTAAAAACAACAAAAATCATTCTCATCACTTTTTTTCTCCACTTAATCCTGTATCCTGTTTCCTGTATGACTTATCTCTCCTGATTGGATGAAATTGTTATCCTGACCTGAAAATGTATTTTCTGTATACTAAAGAGCTGGAACACACTATAGCTATTGACTATTATGGAAATATGGAGCTATTATTTAAAACTTCTGAGCTATATATCACTTAAGGATAAAGGATAATTCCTTTTAACAGGACGTTCATGAAAGTCCTTGCGGGCTTGTTTCCAATGAGGGCCTCTGAACAATTAGGGGTTAAGAGTCTTGCTCAGGGATAAATTTCATTTCATCGACACACATGCTGGCGTGGCCTGGAATCGTACCTGGGGCAACCAGGAACTCTGGCTCCCTAGGCGGGCTCACTAACCACTCAGCTATGGCCGCCCCTAAACAGCAGCTATGAGTGTCTCACAAGGCTTTGCACACTTTGGTTTGATTTACATTTCAATAAAACATTTTCTTCTTGAGTTTTACATTATGGCACTGCATGTAATTCTTATGCCAATGAAAATATTTGCCATTTTTATTTCCAGATTTGCGTAGGAGTATCCTCAGTAGCACACACACACACACACACACACACACACACACACACACACACACACACACACACACACACACACACACACACACACACACACACACACACACACACTCCTTTTTTACAAAGCATTATTTTAGATCCCCTGTTTTGACCTCTTAAGCTTTGTGCCTGTGATTTTAAATTGTCTTCATTTTTAACCCCCCTTTTTTAATTAGTGTGTTGTTTCAAATGTAAAGTGCACTAAATAAATACAATGTAAATAAAATTTATTATTTACAACTAGTATTCACCAACAGCTTCATAATACTGTTATTTAAGGCAGTAGTTCTCAACCTTTTCTGGATCAGGGGCCCACTTGAAAATCCTCGAAAGCGTTTGCACGGCCCACCCATCTCTGACCACTTAACACGGATGCCGTGTTCAGTGTATGTTTATTTTAATGATCCATCAAACCTGTACTGGTATTGATACTTTTACTTAAGTACAAAATGTGAGTAGGTCTACGTCTTCCATCACTTACCCGTTGGACCAGTTTGCGTTTGCTGTGCAGATTAAACTCCCACACAGAGTAGGAAGGGTACAATATGTTACTGTCTTTGGTGTGACAGTAGGACAGAATGTATCGGCCACAGTTGGTAAAGCCAAGGAAAACATGGCCTGCTGTGAGAAGAAACTCTTCACTGACAATGTCCTTCAAGGGGATACACACAACAGGTTTCCTAAAACTGCCCTGAGAAAAGTGGTTGTTGTCTGAATGCCTCCTTTGACTTTTGTGTTTGTTATCCTCCTCCTTCTCTGAGTTTGAACTGGGCGCCATCTTGGAAAACGTGGTTCTTGACCTCGCCTGCAGGGGGCCATTTATAGGTGGCCGTTGAGTCTAAAGATGCCTACAGTCATAAACAAACACTGCAAGTGATTTGCTGCCCTCCTCAGTCTCTAACGCCATTAAATTAAATGTAGGGTAAAATAAGTGTCAAATAGCTTTATATTCTGATAGCAATTGGTGGTGTTTTGAATTTGATTGATTGATGTACTTTAGGTTAAGACGGGGGCCATTTTCGAATTGCAGCCTCCTGAAGGTGTATCTTTACTTAGGGCAGTTTTGAAAGTGAGTAGAGTGAGTAGAGTAGAGTTACACTCCTTTACTCCTTTTGGTAGGGCATTCCACATTTTTGATGAATAGCATGAGAACGAGTTCATTCCCTTTGTTGAGCCAAATCTGGGTTGAACATGATTCGTGGAGCTGCCTCTGGTGTTATGATCGTGGACTTCATTAACATTTTTGAAGTATTTTGATAAATACAGGGGGATCCCAATGTTGTGGTGTATCTTGAAGACCAGGCCCATAGCAAGTTGCTGTAATCTGTCCTCAACCCTAAGCCATCCAATCCTAGCAAAATGAGCAGGGGTTAGATGGGTTTTTGTGATTGAGGCCAAGAAGTAGCCTTACTAGTTTGTTTTGGGATGTTTGGAGCCTTGTTTTTAAGGCCTTGGAGGTGTTGTGATACCATGAAGTGCATGCATAATCATAATAACCTTGTATGAGGGCCCCTGCAAGAATCTTCAGAGTAGTCTTACTGACTAGACGTCCAATCCTATACAAAAAGCGTATTCTTTGGTTTACCTTTTTGATCACTCTTTCGGCGTTTTTGTTACCGGAGAGGTTTGCCTCCAAGATGGAACCCAGGTACTCACATTTTTTAGTTAGGTAAAAGTATCAAAACTACAATGTCAAAATACTGTTACAAGTAAAAGTTCAATATTCAAAATTTACTTGAGTAAAAGTACAAACGTATTGGCATCAATATGTACTTAAAGTACCAAAAGTAAAACTCATTATGCAGAAATGCCCCATTCTCCCCGTTTTCAAAATAGCAGATCTACAAGCTCACAACATGTCACATTGCCACGCCTTGTGAGCTTGTAGATCGGCTATTTTCAAATGGCTGAAGTATATATAGGGCTGAAGAGGTTAATGTATGTTTTGTAATACTAATAAAAATCTGCAAAGTAACTACAGTAGTGTCTGTGTTCAAATAATTGTAATGGAGTAAAAGTACAATATTTGCCTCTGAGATGTAGTGGAGTAGAAGTAAAAGTATTGAAAATTGGAAATACTCCAGTAAAGTAAAAGTACCTCAAAATTGTACTCAAGTACAGTATTTAAGACAAGTCAATGTACTTAGATACTTTACACCACTGATAGTATTTATAGAATGTTTGTTCAGTAACAGGAGTCTCCATGTCTCTCCATTTCAACAACACAGCAATACAATAACAGAACATCCAGCAAAGGAAACACAATTATTAAATTACATTAGGTTGCATAAAACTAAATAAGCAAAAATGTATAGATACAGTTACAGTTAGATAAAAGAAAAGAGAAAAAAGAAAAATAACTCAATTAAAAGCAGCAGCAAACAGAAAGGTCTTTAGTTGTGTTTTAAAAGAAATAAGCTCTTTGTTATAAGCAGAAAATGCGTTTTCAGGTCAGGATACCAATTTTATCCAACCAGGATAGAGAACTCAGACATGATACAGATTAAACAAGTGAAATTGGAAGTGGTGACACAAATAAATGAGCTGACTCAATTAGAACTGGAACATTATAAAAATGAAGCTGATACATGGGTCTACTCTCTCCTGATTGGCTGAAATGTTGTACCTGAAAATGCATTTTCTGTTTATTAAAGAGCTGGAGAGACAGAGAGACCCCTGTTACTGAACAAACACTCTATAGCAATTTAACCTTTTTTAACAAAAAAATCTAATCATCAAAAAACATCACTTTCCCTACCTTTACATTTTAAATCTCAGTTAAATGTTATATTAACATAGAGTGTACAAATGTTACACTCCAGTGGTGAAAAGTAACTAAGTACATGTAAAGTACGGTACGTAAGTACACATTTTAGGTATTTTTACTTTCTTCAGTATCTCAATTTTCAGTACTTTTACTTCTACTCCACTACATCTCAGAGGATAATATTGTGCTTTTACTCCACTACAATTATTTGAACACTTTAGTTACTAGTCACTTTGTAGATTTGGATTAATACAAAACATACATTTACCCACTTCAGCCCTATTTCTGCCATTTGAAAATAGCAGATCTACAAGCTTGTATATGTGCTATTTTCAAAATATTTTGTATACATTTTGAACTTGGAAGTGGTGAAATGGAACATTCTGCATAATAAGCACTCTACTTTTGGCACATTAAGTACATTTCATTTTGACACCAATGCTTTTGTACTTTTACTGAAGTAAAATTTGAAAACCGGACTTTTATTTGTAACAGAGTATTTCTACCATGTGGCATTGGTACTTTTACTTAAGTACAAAATGTGAGTACTTCTTCTACCACTGCTTTTACAATCTCGGTTAATTAATTTCACTTGCATTTTTATGCAGAAATCATGCACGCATTCAAATCATGCACGCATGAAGCATTTCCAAAAACGCAAAACGGCGCCCCCTGAAGTCACAGTCTTCGATAGGTTAGCACTGCTGGCGTTCCACAGACAGGACAGCGCCCCCTGGAGTCACAGTCTTCGATAGGTTAGCACTGCTGGTGTTCCACAGACACAGACACAGTGAAGTGACAGCCAGCAGACACACAGTCACACTCTCCACTAAAACAAGTAAGTTGACAGCTGTCTGTTGTTCGTTTTGTTTGTTTATTTCTTTGCGTGTGTGTTTGTTGACGTGTCCGTGTCGTCCTAAAGAAACTTTGCGTTTGGTGCTTGGCGTCCAGGCGGAATAATGTTGTTGTCGCAGCTTCCAAAAAAGGAAAAGAAATCAACAATAATGTCGTAGAAACAGTTTTGGACTGTTTGGGGAGCTTAGCTAGCAAGTGTGTAGAGATCCCATCGCCCCGGAGGCGCTGCCGCGCTGTGATTGGCTACGTTGGTTGGTTGCCATGGCTCTCCCTGTTTATTTCATGGAAATAATGCAATATTTCATGTAGAATCTATTTGTGGTAAATATGATGGCAGGGTGGTCTGTTTGTTTAGACAAGATATTCTATTAATTGTATTCTGTATGAGTTATTCTATCCTTTGTTTGTTCTATTTATTTTGTGATTTTCTTTTATGTTATATTAATTATAAAATTAATTTATTTCACAATAAAATGATCAAAATAGCGACAGTTCTCTGTTGGATAATACAATGGTTAGAGATGACATATAACAGTGGTTCTCAAAGTGGGGTCCGGGGTCCCAGGGGGTCCCCACAGCAAAATAAGTTTTATAAATGTACCATCAAAACCAGTTTAATACTCACTCTAACCTAGCTCTGGTCCATAGCGTTAGAAGGAGTTAAGGAGAACTCCTTCTAACGCTATGGAACAGAGCAAACTATAATCCTATATACACAGGCTATTTGAAAATAGCTGATCTGTGAGTTTGTAGATCTGCTATTTTCAAGAAAATCTTGAAAGAATTTTGGAATATTTCTTTAAACGGTTTTAACAACACAAATCTTGCATTTAATTTTATTAGTAGCCTAATTCTGTGATATATATATATATATATAATTAAAAAAATAATAATAATAATAATAATAATAATAATAATAAAAAAAAAATATATATATATATATATATATATATATATATATATATATATATATATATATATATATATTTATTAAAAAAACCATTAAAATACAGACCGTTACATTTGGCTTTTATAACGGATGGATGGAGTGGGCACTGGGCCCGTCCGTCCAGGCTATGGGATCTATGGAATCTAGCTTTACCCACACTTAGCATTAGCCGGGCTAGCATAGACACTGTTCTGTTCTGTTGTGTGTGTGTGTGTAGTGTGTAGTTGTGTTATGAACGGTGTGACAACAGGCGTGCTGTTGTCAGCGGTGTTGTGCTGTTTGATCTCACAACAGAAACACACACACCGTGACGGGGTGACACGCAGTGTGAAAGAAAACACACACTCCTCCTAAAGTCGAGCTAGCTTGCTAAGCAGCAGCAGCTAGTGTTGTACCATTAGTCTTCCTGTGTGTGTGTGTGTGTGTGTGTGTGTGTGTGGGGGGGGGGGGGGGGACTGGAGAGAGAGAGTGTGAGAGAGATCTGTATTGTCTTCTAGCTTCAGACATGAGAGAGACACACACACACACACACACACACACACACACACACACACACACACACACACACACACACACACACACAGAGAGACAGAGACAGAGACAGACACTGATTATAATATTTCTCCCTTTACATTTTTGTTTACATGCATATATGTTCCAATGGCAAAAACACAAGCCACGTTTTTGGCTTGTGTTTTTATTTTCAAGTTGGTTTATTTTTTATATATAAACTTACTATATGCTTGATGCAGAGTTTTTACGCAGCTCTGTCTGTACATTTAACCTATTAGGGCTAACTGTACATACATTTATTCTTTTTTTGTTTTATTTCACACTTACTTGCCTTGTTTTGGCAACATAAACATACGTTATGTTTCCCATGGCAATAAAGCCCCTCTAAATTGAATTCAGACAGACAGACAGACAGACAGGCAGTTATCATCTATCTTATTTTTTCCTGTTTGTGTTTTAAGTGAAGCTACAACAAGGACATTTCCCTTCGCTGCGGCACACTTTAACAAAACACACACTTTGTCTGTAGTCACAACCTAGCCTCTGCTAAGTGTGTGTGTGATACGGTGTGTAATAATAATGTGATAATGTTGACTTGACCCTTTCGAAAGCTGCAATCCCTACAGTTTCAGTATAGGCCTCCATGCAGCAGTGAGACTGCACTGCTGCATGCTATAGGCCTATACCGCCTGCAAAAAAGGCTGATGACGACGATCAGTGGTGTAAAGTAACTAAGTACATTTACTCGAGTACTGTACTTTTAAGTACAATTTTGAGGTACTTTTACTTTAGCGGAGTATTTCCAATTGTCTATACTTTTACTTCCACTCCACTGCATCTCGGAGGCAAATATTGTACTTTTACTCCACTACAATTAGTTGAAAACTTTAGTTACTAGTTACTTTGCAGATATAATTTATTACGTTATAAAACATTAACAACTTTAGCCCTATTTTATACCTAGGCTATTTGAAAATAGCCGATCTACAGTGAGCTTGTAGATCTGGAGCTATTTTCAAACATTTTAGTACTTTTACTTTTAGTACTTTTTAAGTGCATTTTGATACCAATACTTTTGTACTTTTACTCAAGTAAATGTTGAATTACAGACCTTTACTTGTAACGGAGTACTTCTACATTGCAGTATCGATACTTTTACTTCAGTAAAACATTTGAGTACTTTTTCCCACCACTGACGATGATAAGGCGATGGTAACCGCAGGGACCGAAATGTCGACGGCTCGACGCTTTCTTGTCGTTAGTTGTCATTCGGGGGGCTTCTCTCAGGTTGAGCACGACGCAGGATATGAACCCATCATCACGTCACTTTTCTCTGTTTCACACCTCAGACACGACCGCTGTGTTTGTGATTAGATAAGGACAGTATACAGTACAGACTGACAGGAAACACATTGTGCAGAGAGAGGAAATGAGCTGGATTTGGAGCCACAAGATTTTAGAACACAGCCATATTAAGATCTACTTAGAAATCATCTAAATGAGAATCAGAAACTGTTTATTAGCAATTAGGTCCGTGCAAAGAATGAGCTTTGGGCTCGTAGTGTCTTGACAACACAACAGTAAACAGTAATAATACACTAATGGAGACAAAGCAGGCCTGCATGGACATAATAATAATAATAATAATGATGATATTTTAGTTGTTGTTGGGTTGGGTATTTGCTACAATAGAGACATTTGCAAACACGTAGATTTAGTCCTCTGCATTTACAAAAATACAAAATAGCAGATCTACAAGCTCATAGCTCATGCCGCGCTATGAGCTTGTAGATCTGCTATTTTTGAAAAATCTTGAAACTTCGTGCAAATCTTTGAATATTATTTTTAAAGTGAACATTTGTAACTCAAATCTTTGCTTCTGGGGGGTCCCTGGAACAACATATTTCGAGATGGGGGTTCCGCGGCCAAATACATATAATTTTGGGTGGTCCTTGACATGAAAAAGTTTGGGAACCACTGATATAGCAACATACATTTAAAAAAAAAAAACTGTTAGGATTTAGAAGACATTTGTAGAACCCCCCCAGAAGCAAAGATTGGAGTTAAAAATGTTCGCTTTGAAAATACATACACATATATATTCATAGATTCGCACAAATTTTCTCGATTTTTCAAAAATAGCAGATCTACAAGCTCATAGCGCGGCACTCGGTGCCGCGCTATGAGCTTGTAGATCTGCTATTTTTGAATAGCCCAAAGAAATCTAAAATGACACAGATGCGTCCCCGTATTGAATGGGTTTAATACATTTAACCATCCTAACTATTAGGAGCAGTGGGTGGTATTAATACAGCCCCCCAGGGAGTGGTTAGGGGTTAAGTGTCTTGCTCAAGGGGCACGTCGTCGTCGTCGACGACACGTATAACTGAGTGGGCGGGTGGGAGAACCAGCGACCTTCCAGTTCCCAGACGGCCTCCCTCTCTGTCGCTCCACTCTCTCAGCTGCTGCCGCCCCTACATGATTCATATAATGGTGTAATAGAGGAGGTTTATGAGCAAGACACACGTTCAGGCAGACGGAAGTCATTTAAAAAAGAAAAACTAAAACATTTCACTGCACATGCACATGCATACATCAGCCTAGAGCAGTGGTTTTCAACCTTTTTTTAATGCCAAGGACCCCCTAATTTGATATGCATTTGGCCCTGCGGACCCCCATCTGAAAATGTTTTGTGCCAGGGACCCCCCCAGAAGCAAAGATTTGAGTTAAAAATGTTCGCTTTAAAAATATATATTTTCAAAGATATGCACACAAGATTTTTCAAAAATAGCAGATCTACAAGCTCATAGCGCGGCACCGAGTGCCGCGCTATGAGCTTGTATATCTGCTATTTTTGAATAGCCAGAGCTAAGTGGTTGAAACGATTGTGACGCTATGTTATCTAATTTCGCTGGGGACCCCCTAGTACTCCACCAAGGACCACTGGTGGTCCCCGGACCGCTGGTTGAAAACCACTGGCCTAGAGGTCTCAACGGGCCTGACAATTAAGGCTCGGCCCTAACTGGGCCCTAACTGGGCCGGCCAGAGGCTCGGCCCGGCCCGGCCCGGCCCGAACAATTAACCACACTTTTAGGTCCAAAAACCCCGAAAAGGTGTCATTATGTGCTTAATGTCCTCAAAGTCACACATCCAACAAGCTTTTAAACTGATCAGATTGGACCTTCCGTTCCAGAGATACCTGAGTAAAGTTCACTTTGAGCTGCATCCAACGCTTCCACTGCCATTTCCGTCGTCCTTACCGCTAGGCCGCTAGGGGCAGTTGAAATATGTCTTTTTTGGGGGTAATAGATCTTTTTTTTCTTCTTTTTTTTTCTTCACGGAACTAGTAATTACTAGGCCTGTCCCCGACTAAGGATTTGTATAGTCGAATCTGATTGGCGACTAATTGCCAATAGTCGACTGGCAGTCGACTAAGGACACCCCCCCCCCCCCCCCAAAAAAATAAATAATTAAAAATGACTTTTTTTTTGTTGCATGATTTGACTGAGAGATTGGCAGTGGAATCAATCAGTCTGATTCGACTGCCAATCTCTCAGTCAAATCATGCAAAAAATATGTTAAGCAATAGAGGAACATTCCATTTGGGCTGTAGGGGTGCTTAGTGTCTGATTTAACATACACTATTGGTTTCTCCCAATAAATCATGATGTATACCCTATTTTTGGCAAACTAGCCCAATCTCTCAGTAGAATAATAATAATAATAAAAAAAAAAAATTATAATTCGACTAAGAGATTGGCAGTCGACTCAGACACCCCTCGACTAATTAGTCGACTATTGGAATACTAGAGGTCAGGCCTAGTAGTTACCATTAGATTTTGGGCCCGGCCCCGCCCGAAAACGCCTGGTCGGGTAAGCTCGGGTTGGGGCAGAATGTGAGAATTGTACATCAGCCTCACGTGACAGATAAAGTGTTTGAATCTTATGTGACCAACTGACCATGTACAGTACCACCAGAGGAGTGGAGGCCAGGCCAGGGGAAGTGGACATTCCTCCCAGCTGGCCGCTGACTGCCCCTGGACTGTCTTTTGTTTTAACCCATTCATTCCGGGTAGCATCTGTGTCCTTTTTAGATTTGAGCTATAAGCATTATTTCTATACTTTGGCTATTCAAAAATAGCAGATCTACACGCAGATCTAGGCACTCTGCGCCGCACTATGAGCTTAATTATACGGTATATATGCTATTTTTGAATAGCCAAAGAGCTATGAGCTTGTATATCTGCTATTTTTGAATAGCCAAAGAAATCTAAAATGACACAGATGCTTCCCGTAGTGAATGAGTTAAAATAAACCTGCAGAAGCTGCATGCCGCCCCGACCAGCGCTGAAACCTTTAGACAAAAAAAAACTAAGGTTCAATGTCTTGAACGTCACTGTTAGTTTGTTTCAGACTCTAGGCAGGCAGAGTGTCCAATATTGTTGCTTTAAAATGATGATAAATGTCTCAAGTGTAAATAAAAATGGTCATCCAAATAACTACTGAGTAAACGGTAAGAAAGTTTCCAGTGAAGTATCTGATTTAATATACAGAAATGACAATGTTTTAAATGACAAACGACAGCCATGGATCTGCAGAATAACAGCCAGTAAGGGTCCATTTGGTTCCATTTTGTACAAGAGTCCAGTGGTGTAAAGTAGCTAAGTACGCATTGTGATCTTGTGGATCTGCTATTTTCAAAAGATTTTTATACATTTTATACATTTGAAAACTTGTGAAATGGGACATTCTGCACAATGAGTACTTTTACTTTTGGTACTTTAAGTACATTTTGATACCAATAATTTTGTACTTTTATTCAAGTACATTTTTAATTCTGGACTTTTACTTCTAACAGAGTATTTCTACATGGTGGCAGTATTGATACTTTTACTTAAAGTAAATAAATTGAGTACTTTTTCCCACCACTGTAAGAGTCTCAGAGTTACAAAGCTGTAAACGTCCATTTGGAACCCTGTGAAGGAACCCTGTGAAGGAACCCTGGGGGTCCCTGGACCACCACTTAGAGAACCACTAGTCCTAGTGTGTCAGTAAGTCAGGCGTTCAGGAGGTCATGTGGTGTTTGACTTCATGCCACGTTGACCCCTTGACCTGTGGAAGTGCAACAGGAAGGTTCAGCTTTTGGTTTTATTAACCGCTTAAAGCCCTAGTTTCATACTCTGTCCTGCACCCTTTGTAGAGCAGTGAAAATATAGCAGATTTACAAGCTCACGTTCCTAAAACGTAACCTGCTACCGCAACAGTTGTTACTGTTGATTAGAGTTAGATTAGATCAGATAAGAGTTGATTTGTGTGTGTGTGTGTGTGTGTGTGTGTGTGTGAGTCAGTGTTGTGAACTTGTAGATCTATTTTTTTCCCAATCTCGTCTAGCGAGACTTCCGGTGGGGACGCATTCAAGTCAATCACGTTGCATAGTTTTCTGTCACTGTGAACGTCAGATCTCACAAAAAAACAAACAAAACAAAAGCTATCAAAATATGCGATCTAGCGCAAGGCCTACTGGCGTGCGTGTTTAGCTGTGGGCGGACCCGGGCTGGAGTTATGACATTTTTTCTACTGTACCATTCATCCTAGGATATCATAATAACATCATAGAAAAGGTAAGAAAACCGACCGTGGTCCAAAATTCCCCTTTAAAGGTAGGGTAAGTGCTTTACTTTGGTTAAAATAAGTGTTAAATAGCTCTATATTCTGATAGTACTCATAGCTATAGAGTTCAGTAAAATGAGTCTCCCATGTCTCTCCAGCTCTCTATTAAACAGAAAATGCATTTTGCAGTGCTCTCTCCTGATTGGCTTACATTTTGTCACCTACCTGAAAATGTACTATATTCTGTTCACAAGAGCTGGAGAGACCTGTGACCGAACAAACGCTCTGTAGCAATGATTACTGTCAGAAGATAGAAGGCCTACTTTAACATTTTTAACAAAAATAAATAAAAAAATACCAAAACATATCACTTACCCTAACTTTAAAGTATATTTAGACGCCAATACTTTTTGCATATTGATTCAAGTAAGAATATTGTATACAGGACTTTTACTTTGCACATTGTGTTGTTGCTAGTTTTACTTCAGTAAAATGTTGGAGCTTTTCTTCCACCACTGCACTGAGACAATCTGACCTGTTGTTATTGAGAGAGTTTTATAAAAGACCATTATTATTGGAGGCTTTATTATACCCGCGTTGTCTTTTCCAGCGGCAGTTACCTCAGAGCACAGAACTGTGTGAAATCAGTGCCCAGTACAGAAGACTTGGCTTTGGTGTTAAAGAAAAATACAACCTCTAGTATTTGGGGAATATTCTGGGTTTTACCCGGACGCCAAAGGTGAAACATCATCTAAAACCATCCATTTTAATAACAATGTCTCTATTCAAACTAGGACTCCCTTTTTAAAATCCCATCTGTGTCCCAGGGGAGATGGGATGGGATCATCCCAAAATACATGTTTTTATGTCCCCTGGACGACGGGACGCCGTCGGTCTCGAGCCCTGATATGTAATTCATAAAGGCATTATCATTAACCCATTAAGACCTTGGACGCATCTGTGTATTTTTTTTTATTTGAGCTAAAAAAAACATTATTTTACACTTTGGCTATTCAAAAATAGCAGATATACAAGCTCACCGAGTGCCGCGCTACGAGCTTGTAGATCTGCTTTTTTTTTATTTTTTTATGTGTGCAAATCTTTGAATATATTTATTGTTTTAAAGCCAACATTTTTAACTTGAATCTTTGCTTCTGGGGGGTCCCTAGAACAAAATATTTTGAGATGGGGGTCGGCGGCCCAAATACATATAATTCTGGGGGTCCTTGACATAAAAGTTGGAGCACCACTGATATAGAAAAACATACGTTTTTCAGAAAAATGTTGGGATTTAGAAGACATTTGTAGAATCGGCTTCAGGTCTCAATGGGTTAATGTACATATGATTATGATTACACTCCTCTGCTGCTGTACTGACACCATCATCACTTACAGATCGTTGTTGTCGGGCAGAAACCTCTTATCCTTCATATTCGAATTTATTTATTTTTCGTAAATTATCGCCCTACTTGATCATACTACAGCGTCACACAACAGTAGGCCTGACCTCGACTAAGTCGACTAGTCGACTGGTTAGTCGCGGGGGGTCCGAGTCGACTGCGTGTCTCTTAGTCGAATCTAGTCGTTTTTTTTTCTTTTCGTTTTTTTTTAATAGCCAAAAATGTTTTAAATTGTTTTTTGGCCAAGTCTACACCTGCAACCACACGTAACTTCCACTTTATTCTTCTTATTCCTCGTCTTTGTATTGGTATTGTTTGTGTTGGAGCGCCTCAGTGCGGCTGCAGAGTTCATGTGCAACCTCTTCCAGAGAGAGATAGAGACACTAGAAACTCTGCTGGAGAGACAAAACAAACTGTGTAGACTTGGCCCTTTAAAATAAAATGTATTTTGGCCCTAAAAAAAAAAAAAAAAAGAAAAAAAAAATGGCAATTAGTCGCCAATTAGATTCGCCTAAACAAATCCTTAGTCGGGGACAGGCCTACACAACAGCATCAAAAGTAGCAGATCTACAAGCGCCCGCGACGCGCTTTGAGCTGAGCTTATAGATCTGAGCTTATAGAGCCGCTACTTTATCTGTTTTTGAATTTGAATCCCGAAAAGTAACAGTTTTAGACCAAGGTTATAAAAGTCTAGTTTTTTTTCTAATAATGAATCTAATCTAGTTAGTTTTAATTAGTTTTTAGAGCGGATTTGCTAGTTTTTTATTAGTTTTTATTTTTGAAAATGCTAATAGTTTTAGTTGGTTTTGATTAGTTTTACTGTTAGTTTTAGTTTTTTTTTAATACTTTGTCAGGTGCAGGATTGAAAAGGTAACTAATGTGTAATAAAAACGTATCAAAAGATAGCGTTTAAAAATGTATTCAGTTACAGATGAAACACCACCGAAAACTAAGGGCATTTTGTCTGTAATTTCAGTTTGTTTTAGTTAGTTTTTTAAACACACAATACAGTTTCAGTCAGTTACCGTTTATTTTTTTATCCTAGTTTTTATTTAGTTCAGTTAACACAAATGTTTTTTCAACTTTAGTTTTTGTTATTTCGTTAGTTTTCGTTAACTATAATAACCTTGTTTTAGACATATGAGGTTTCCAGCCGACAGAGGCGATCTACGCTTAAACACGATGGATATCTGCTGCTAAGTGCCGTCTCTCACCTGCACCAGAGACTGTGATCTGATGCTATTTATATCTGCTGCACATGTTTCTCTCTGTGCACTAGAAGCACAATTATTCTGCATTCTCATTTCACTTCTATTTTAACCATGCAGCTTATGTACAGCAAAGTACATAAGGTTCCAGGGGGTCCCCAGCAAAGTAGTTAATATAGCATCACAATCATGATGATCTACAAGATCACAGCGCGCTATTTTTTTTTTTTTTTACACAAATCTGCTCTTCTGGGGGGGTCCCTGGTACAAAACCTTTTTCTCTGCCGCCAAATACATATCAATTTGGGGGTCCTTGACATAAAAAGGTTTGAGAAGCACGGCTGTATGACTGTCATTGTATATTAGAAATTGTGTCTTGGACTTTGTTTCCTGAAAATACTAAACAAAAACATTTTACCCACTATTTTTCTTTTCTCTTCATACTGTTTTCTTTTCTTTTTTTCTCTTTTTCAAAACGCAAGAAACGTTTAGCCAGTAATCAAAATAATGTACTATGGCCAAAACAGGCCAGACATTTAATAATGTTATACTTTAATATACTCAAATACAGCGAAACTAGCCATTCTACATGCCTATTGTAAGCTTGAAGATGGGCTATTTTCCCTATTTTTTAACAGATGAATTCATACAGAATAATGGATACAATTCTGACCATAATGCAAAAATAATAATTCAAATTATCTCAAATAATTGTGGTCAGGTGATTATTGCGAACGCGAAGCCGCGCCTCCGACCAAGTGGAGCTTACTATGTAACTGCGCTTGGGTTGTGTGTGTGTGTGTCTCTGTCCGTGTGTGTCTCCATGTGTGTCTCTGTGTTCACGCTCTCATTGGATCGCGCCCCCATGTGACTCACGCTCGCTCTCATTGCCTCGCGCCCCCATGTGACTCACGTGCGTGCACTGCCTATTTGCAGCCGCCAGAGTGCGCCAGAGTGCAGGAATTTAGACAATGCTCTGCACACACACACACACACACACACACACACACACACACACACACACACACACACACACACACACACACAATGTCAATGTTCTCTCCCCATCACAGTGAAATAACACAGATTACAAGTCCGTAAATACACAATATTTTCGAGCTGCGTTCGCTTCCAGCGTTCGCGCGTCTTACTTGTGTAATAAATGACCTTGTATTTGCATATAACCTTGTGTGTCATTGCTCTCTCTCTTATCTGTGATACAGTACTTGGCAGCTGTGTTGCCATGTCCGCTTATTATAAGCGGGCTTATGGGCTTGTTTTTCTGTATAATCTGATTGCAGTTTTTTGGGCTTGTTTCTAAGGTGTAGTTGCTTATTTGGTGCTTGCTTCCTAAACCAGTGGTTCTCAAACATTTTCATGTCAAGGACCCCCAAATTAATATGTATTTGTCCGCGCACCCCCATGTGAAAAGATTTTGTGCCAGGGAGGGACTCCCCAAACAAGATTTGTGTAGTTAAAATGTTTCAAAAATATTCCAAATATTTCACATTCGTTTCAAGATTTGTTTTCAAAATAGCAGATCTACAAGCTCACAATCTGCTGTTTTCAAAGTTGATGTATACACAGGGTTCAAGTGGTAACATTTTCACTTTGTGCCGTGCTGCGAGCTTTTGGGGGGTCTCTCAATTTGAGGGTCCTTGGCACGAAAAAGTTTGAGAACTACTGATTTAGAAGGCATTTGTAGAATCAGGCCTCAGGTCTTAATGGGTTAAGTATGAAGTCATTTTACTTGGGACCCCCTGTGTGATCATGTGGTCTAATAGTCGCACTTCTTTTGGGCTTGTTTTGGTAGACCTGATCGCTTGTTCCTCTTGCTAAATCTGGCAGCACTGCTTGTGGCTGGGTCCAGTAGCTAACTGTACGTGTGTGTGTGTGTGTGTGTGTGTGTGTGTGTGTGTGTGTGTGTGTGTGTGTGGTTTGATTGTTTACTGTACGTGTTGCACAAGCTTCCTCCTGCTGACTGTGTTTTATCAGCCTGTAGCAAAGCTCAACTGCTGTAGTTATAACAGTCCTCCTTGGAACTGGCCGCTTCTCTATACAGCAGTAATAATAATAATGATAATACATTTGGTTTGTAACGCACTTTACATTTTCACAAATCTATGTGTGCTACAGTGTTCAAAAACATTGGCATAAAAACAGCAAATTGGGGAACAAACAACAACATCCTAGGGATAAAAAAAGTTGATTAAAAACTAAGAGTTCTCAATGGGTCTGAAAATTAAGGCCTGACCCTAACTTGGCTCTAACAATTACCATAATGTTAGGCCCGAACCCCTCCCCACCCCATGCAGAATTTGAGAACTCCATTAAAAACTACGGTAGGTAAGATTAGGGCATAGGAAAAAAAGGCCTTAGGCCTGCAACTATCCATAATTTTCTTAGCGATTATCCCATCAATTAATCTTTCAATTAATCGAGAAGCGTGAATCTATATCAAACAAGTAAACGTAAAAAATGAAAATATAATTGACACGTGCGTAATACTATGTAATACTTTGTCGCACGAAACTAGAAAAAAGTAGCAGATCCACAAGCTCACATTATGTGTCGCATCGTGAGCTTGTAGGTCTGCTATTTTCACTATTAACCCATTTAAGACCTGGAACGCATCTGTGTCACTTTAGATTTCTTTGGCTATTCAAAAATAGCAGATATACAAGTGAACAAAGTTCAAATGGCAGGGCTTATCTGATCTGCACATCTCAGTATGACATTATGAGTCATGCGTGAAATACATGAAATGTATTAAATCATATTGCAACAAGAAAGATTGCATACTGCTGCCAACAGTGCTACTGTCAAGACATGTCGTTTCCACATTTGATGACAGTAACTCTGCCTACTATTGGTCTATCTATTTGGAACATAATGCCTTAACTTTTTAACACAAAACTAAATCCCCTTCAACAAAGACAACATTACGGCATAAGAAAAGGAACTGTAAAAATGGGCTTATATTGCACAATGCTCTAGTGCACTAAGATAATAGTTTTTTCAATCTCTTTGCAGCTCAACTAATAAGATGAAAACTGTCTTTGGTCATCATGCAGTTAGGGTAGGAATTATTACTGCACCACCATGTAGGTAGTAGCCACCACAAAAATACTGGTACTCCTCTCCTCTCCTGGTTGGCATTACTGTATGGAAGTCCTGAGACAAGTGTTTGTTGTTGGTAAAGCAGGAGAGCTAGGCCTGTGACACACACACACACACACACACACACACACACACACACACACACACACACACACACACACACACACACACACACACACACACACACACTCTGGCACAGATATGTTGACTGCAGTGAGTGTGTTCTCAGAGATTTGGTTGCAGGTTGAGTCTTTGTTTGATTTGAATTCCCAAAAAGGCCATTCGGGTCATTTGAACCGTTTTATTATTATTTAGACACCAGTGTCCTCTTGAGGCTAGGGATGGAAGATTAACCCCAAATATATCTAAACCTCTAACTGACTCAATCTTGCTTATGTAGGTTTATCAAATAATTCAAAAGCTGTTCAAAACAAAAAAAGTTAACAAATCTAGACAAAAACACTTTAATATATTTTTGATAATCTACAAAATTCTTTAGTCTTATTCATCCCTGTATTATACTCCGTTGTGCATGCAATCTACAGGATCAAATCTACAATCTACAAGGTCACAATTAGGGAAAAGATTCAAGTTTGAGGTTAGGGTTAAGATTAGACATTTAGAGATTAGATTTAGGGGTTCGAGAATTAGTGTTACGTTATGCCTGATTTATACAGAGTTGCACACTGAAAATATCAGATCTACCAGCTCACTATTTTCGACATTATAATGTTATGCTTAAATGTCCCAAAAAAAATATAAGTAAAAATGCCATTCATAAGAAAAATGTTGATGTCCTCACAAGTATAGTAAAGTGTGTGTGTGTGTGCGTGGGCATGTACGGGTGGTGTACAGATTGGTGTCACCACAGCTCAGGACACTCCCAGTGCTCCAGACTGGTGGCATCATGCTTGGGTCTGGTGGTTAAACTCAACCATAATGACTGCTTACTCTAAATGTTTTGTGTGTGAGTTTTCCTGAGTCCCCCCCCCCCCCCCCTCTGGTAGAACTCCTCTGCCACCAGTGTTAAATATAAATCAATCATTTTCTGATCGTATTAATTGATTAATCGTATTAAAACAGTTTAACGCAGTGGTCCGAGACCCAAAAAAGAAATTGGATCCGAACTAGGGAAAATAGCCCATCTAGATCTGATATTTTCACAACTTCTTAAGATTTTTTTTTTAATTTAATAAAAATTGGTCCACGACCCACATATGGGTCCCAACCCTCTGTTTGGGAAACAGTGGTTTAACGGATAATCATTAACATTGCCTAAACACGGCATCTCTGTATCAGTTTCATAGAAAGAGGAGAACCATACCTTGGGGATTTCTACATAACGCTGGTATATGCATATTATACCTGATGCCTCCCAAGCCTATGGCTGTTATATTAAATAACACACTATTCTGTTGGTTAACACTCCTCTGTTGAATGGCACAACTACTCAATCAATGCTCTAGATCAGTGGTCTTCAATGTTTTGCAGGCCAAGGACCCCCTAGCTGAGAGAGAGATGAAGCAGGGACCCCCCCAATACATATTGTATAACATTGTGTTGCAGACTAAACTTTTTCATAGATTTCATAGATAGTTGGATTCATGCTAATGTGCATGTTCAGATAGGTAACCTTTTAAACCCTCAATATTTAGTCTACCGTATTTTCCGCACTATAAGCCGCACCGTCAGTGCGCCTTATAGTGCGGATGCGCCTTATAATCCGATGCGCCTTATATATGTATCAATATTGGTTCCCTTGGTTTCCGCACTATAAGCCGCACCGTCAGTGCGCCTTATAATGCGGTGCGCCCTATATATGAAAATAATACATTTATTGAAGGTGCGCCTTATACTCAGATGCGCCTTATAGTGCGGAAAATACGGTACTTGACAGCTGGCTCTGTACTTGGTCTGCTCTTTTTTCCCCCTCTACACAAACTCTCCGAAAATAGCCGATCTACAAGCTCACAACGCCTCGCGGCGCGAGGCGTTGTGAGCTTGTAGATCGGCTATTTTCGGAGAGACAAGACAGTTGAACCACTTTCAACTTGGTGTCCCTGTTTTGGACGATGTTCAGAAATGTTGAAAAAAATGTTCAAAAGAATTTCACAAATATTGAAAACGGTAGTTCTACTAACTCCTCCAAGCTGAGACACAGTGCTGAGTGGTCAGATGGCTGGGCCGTGGGCATTTGTGTTCCACCTTGGATCAATGGAACTAACAGGGTATACTTTAAGCTCCAATATATTAGCCTGGCATGGTCAGAGTAATATCACTGCCCAGGGCTATTTTATTTATTTATTCTTTTTTAGCTCTGGCAGATTCATCTGGTTTTCAGGATACCAATATATTGGTATCCAGTGACGGAAGAATGTATGCAATATTTATATGAATTCAAATTAAATGTTGTTTAAGTGATATTTCTTGGTTGAATTAAGTGTTAAATATCTCAACAGCTCCCAGTCTAAGCCACTCTGGTTCAGACTGGTTTGTCCAGGCCTGCCAGGCAGACCAGTTTCACCATAGTGTCTCATAGCTGCCAACATGAGGCTGGGCAGATTGTCTCTGGGCTATTCTTCTGGCGTATAGCCTCGCCAACCCCACCCCAGTGTACATAGGTGGCGGGTAATGAAGGCTAGGGTAGGCTAAGCCTTCCCAAATGTTATGCTGGGAAATTCTGGGAATTGTGCAAATTATATATAATATAATGTGCGCAGCATTATTTAGTTACTTTTTTGATAATAAATCAGTACAATCAGGCAAAAATAAGAATTAAATAACCTAACCCTAACCTAACCCTATAACCGAAATAAAGTAACCAAATACCAAAAAGAAACTAACAAATCGCCCAGAAACCGTTTTTTTTTGCGCTCGTGCACGGATTTCGGCGTCAAGCTCACCCGCCGCCTATGCCAGTGTAACTCTACGGCTGTGCGAGCTGGGCGGCTCAAACATTTTCATGTCAAGGACGAGGGTTGGCTGTGAATCTTCTGCCATCTCACGATTCTCCATTAGATTCCGATTCTTGGGGGTCACGGTTTTTCGATTCAAAACGATAAAAAAAAAATCGATTCTCATTAAGAAATGATTCCCAATCAGTTTTATCTAAATTATTTCAGTCATATTGTTTTCATATGGACTTTCACAACCAAGTGTATAGCCTAGTTATCCAACAGCTCAAACTAAAAATCATGTAATACCAGAGAGGGTCGTGTAGAAATTAATGGCTTTGATGGAATCTTAGATTAGATGTAGTTCTATTTGATATTTGATGCGGAAACACAACATAATTGCCTTGATGCAGATGACATTAACGAGTGTCAACGAGCGTCAGCTGGACAGTGACACACACCCTTCAGCTTTAAAAAAAAGTCCTTGAATATTATATGACGTGAAGACCTGATAATGTTTACTGTGATTAAAGGGATACTTCACTTTCGGGCCGGGGACACATTTAAAAAAAATATAAAAAATAAATGAAAAAAGTTATGGAAAATTCATGGCCCCCTCACACATTAGTAGGACACTGCGTGTCGTGAGGGGGCCATGAATTTTCCATAACTTTTTTCATTTATTTTTAATATTTTTTTTAAATGTGTCCCCGGCCCGAAAGTGAAGTATCCCTTTAAGGTAAGCTTACATTTCACCATAGAGTTAAAAAAAAAAACTCTAGGGGTTCCAACACCCCTATCAAGGACCCCCAAATGAATATGTACATGATTTGTGTTGTTAACATTTTTCAAAAATAGTCTACATTTTTCAAAATGTCTTTGGAAATGGCAGACACGATGCGTGGTGAGCTTGTAGATCGTATGGGCTAAAATGGTTAAACTGAATGTAATGCTATATTTACTAAATTTGCTGGGGACTCCCTGGAACCCTCTCAATGACCCCTGGGGGTCCCCAGACCCCACTAGGGATGTGTAAAAGTGACCAAAATGAAAATCGATTACTATAATTCTATTCTTACCGATTATTCGAATATTCGACCACGCCCTTTTTTCTTTTAAATTGGGGGAAACATTATTATTATTATTATTTTTTACTGGGATTTGTTAGGGTGAAATTGTTCTGGGGATTTTCATCAAATGACTCATAGGTTACAATAACCGCATTGCATTGGCCTATAAACTGATTTTCAGAAATTAACAAAGACAGTAGCATGTACATATTTTGCATTATTGTAACTAAACTATTAAAGGCGTGGTGAAATAAACAATATAGCCTTTACAACAGAACTTAAAAAGATAAAAATAGATCATAATATTTCTTTTTAATAATCGATTTTTATCCTACAAACGACTAGTCGAATATTTGAATAGTCGGACTCATCCCTAGACCCCACTTTGAGAACCAATGCACTACCAATGCAACCAATGCAAAACTTTATTAATAAAGTATCTATCTATTTAGATATTTGATATAAATTTAATCGGACGCGCCCCCTTCCTATATAAACCCATTGTAACTTCAAACTCCATCATTCTAGACTCCACCATTCTAGACTGTCTCACACACATAATGTGTGTGACATTGTGTGTAGAATCTGTGTGAGACTGTAGGACATGTGACACAGGACTACAGCGCTGCTGGACTCAATGCACTTTATAATTGAATACATGTGATGAGTCACATGATACTGTAACTGTCATGCAATACTGGTTTTACTGGGACACCATGCTCCGTGTGACACCATGTTGTGTCTGTGTGGTTACTGTTTTTTACTGGGAAACCTTGTTCTGTGTAACACCATATTATGTCTGTGTGTGGCTACTGGTTTAATACTGGGACACCATGCTCTGTGTAACACCATGTTATGTCTGTGTGGCTACTGGCTTGACTGGGAGACTGTGTGTTTGTGTGTGTGTGTTACAAAGACATAATGATTCACCAGTTTATCATCCTTCTCCTGGTGACTTTAATAGAAGAAATTCCAAGACATACAGAGAGAGTCATTGAAATTCAATTAACACACTGCATTCTTGCTGATTGCATTATGTGCATTATATGCTATAAAAGTAGCACTGTGTGTGTGTGTGTGTGTGTGTGTGTGTGTGTGTGTGTGTGTGTGTGTGTGTGTGTGTGTGTGTGTGGTGTGTGGTGTGTGTGTGTGTGATGTAGTAAACTGGATTTTTTTCACATACTAGAAATAGTTGATTATGCTTTATAAGTAGAAATGTGTTATTTTGAGTGCTGAATAAAAGTGTCAGGGAGTTGGTAGTAGTACATATGTAACTTTTATAAGTGGCATGCTGTTTCAAATCACAGCCTAGCTTGTAAAATGTGTCATTAAATAGTTTGTGGCTTTAGAATTGGGAATGGACCTGACTGCTGAAACGGCAAGGTGATGTAATCACTGAGTAAACACTTCTTTGAAGGTTGTGTGCAAATGAGTGCTTGAGTGTGTGTGTGTGTGTGTGTGTGTGTGTGTGTGTGTGTCTTCTAAAAGCCTCTACCTTCTACAAACCCTGGAGGAATGTAAGAACACAACCGCAGACATTTACTGTAATTTACTGTGTGTGTGTGTGTTTGTAGTACGAGTACAGTATGGTTGAATTTGGGAACCAGACATTGTGAGGACCATTTTCCTGGTCCTCACAAGAAGAATAGTTTGTTTTTATGGTTATAAATGATTTGGGGGAGATCAATAGCTGATTGCTAATCAGAGCGATAACCCCACCCATCTCCCAGACTCAGAGTTATCAGTTTGAATGAAGGTCGCATTATGTGCAGGATGTAATTTGCGTATAGATGTGAGTGGACTTAATTTAACACATTGGGTGCCAGAGGTTTATTAAAATATTATACGTTGAGTGCCTGGATTTTTAACAATTTTTTAACCTTTTTCAAGTAGTCACAAAATATTTTCAGTGATCACCGTCCTCACGGTGATCCCCTCATTACACACATAGAGGTCTCGTACAATCGGGGGGAAAAAAATTAAAAACATTCGGTAATCCGTTCCATAGTTGCAGCCAGTTGAAAATAGTCGAAAATACATTGTAAAAAAAAAAAAGTACACAAGGAGCCGAGATACAGGCTTTTGAAGTCATAAGTTAACCAGGAAGTGGATTGGAGTCTAAATCTTCGAAAAATGATATCTCCTGGTGCTGTGAAGGAAAAAAGAAATTTTTAAATTTTTAAATTTTTAAATTTTTAAATATTTTTTTCAAAAACGTATATACGGTTTTGGCACTCAACAGGTGTATTTGAAAAGAAGTATATATACGGTTTTGGCACCCAATGTGTTAACTGAAACTCAACTTTTAAAAGAAAACACCTCTCTGCCAGGGATCACCCTCCCCTGTGCCAATGTTGGCACCCGTGCCTAAGGTTGCCTACCCCTGGTTTAGGGGTTAGAGTTAGAATTCTTCTTGATCATATTCAGTTTCGTGCAGTTTTCGCCCACCAAATGTATTAAAAAAATCACACCCTGTGTGAAGTGGGCGGTGTCTTGCTAGCTAATCACAATACTGAATGGAGTCAATCAATCATGTAAAAAAGATAAATACATTTATTGAAACACTCTTTATGATGGACGAAACCATAAGTTGAAAAAAACCAATTTATGTTTTTTTTCAAGTTATGGTTGCTTATATAGGACTATGCACATGTGTCATGTAACACTGGCCAATCACAGTCCTGAATAGATTGTGATTGGCCAATCACAGCGCAGGATAATTCTACAAATTTCCTGGGCCCGGATCACAGCGCAGGAAAATGTACATTTTTCCAAATCTCACTTATAGGGGCAGTTTCACCGCCCAAAAAAAGGCGAAAATGTCACACCCATAACCTCTGTGGATGCCAGCGTGCTGCAGTACACTGCCCAGTACGCCATACAAGTTTTCCCACATACGTTTTATGTTTTTTGAAAACGCACATCTTTATTAGTGGAAGTTAATGGGGCTCTTGACGGTGCTGAACCCTATCCCGACTCATACCGTGCGTATGTCATCATGACTTCATGTGACCAGCCCTGTGATGTCACTCATACTATTATGTCACAGATGTCTGACATCACAGAATGAGTGACATCACAGGGCTGGTCACATGAAGTCTGACATCCCTGCCGTCCCCATGAATAAACGTAAGATTTTTGGACTGATTTACAAGCTTTTTTAAAGGAGTAGTTCACCCAAAAAATTACTTATTTTCTATCAATTGCACACCCCATGAAGCCTTGAATCCATGGATTTATTTGTGTTTTTGTTGCATTCCTAAACTAATAATTTGATTCCTGTCTCCTACCGGCTAATGTATCCGGTAGGAGACACAAAGTAGATTCTTTGTGTCTCCTACCGGAAATACACCCGGGCATCAAATTATTGGCTTAGGAATGCGACAAAAAACACAATAAATCCATGTATTCAAGTCTTCATGGGGTGTGCAATTGATAGAAAATAAATCATTTTTTGGGTGAACTCCTCCTTTAATGAATTTTTTTTTACGTTTTGGGAAAACCGACGCACATAATAACATGCGCAAAGTATGGTAACCAGGTTGAAAGTGGTTAAAACCTTAAAGTTTTCTTCTGAGTGATGTTGGACAATCACCATTTTTCTTCAGACCAAACCTCTCCAAAGTAAACATGTTTCATTTGATAAATGATTGTATGTTATATGTGTGTGATAGGTGTGTGGTGGAGATGATAGTTTCCCATTGGCTCAGTGTGTTCACACAGTGCACACAGCTGTTAAACAGTGTTTAGTTATTCTTCCTACAGTATGTTTGATGTCATTCTATTGTTTGTTAACTACTGTTTATGCTTCATTTGCTGTACGTTTCTATGGATGCACAAGCTTTGAGTTTTGACCTCACTGAGTGCCGCGCTATGAGCTTGTTAGATCTGCTATTTTTTGAATAGCCAAAGAAATCTTAAAATGATTGAACGGGTTAATACATAAAACGTTTCCATGTGTGTTAGTTATGATTTGAGGAGCACTTTGAGTTGTCTTCTATGTATGAACGCCTTACAAATAAAGTGTACGGTGAGTATTATAATGTTAAAAACAGGGGTCTTCAGGCCAAGGACCCCTTAGCTGAGAGAGAGATGAAGCAGGAACCCCCAGTACATGTATATACACATTATGTAGCATATTTCATAGCTTCATAGCCTTGTGTAAATTAATTAATGTTTATGTTTTCTATGAATATGTTGGATTCATGTTAACGTGTATTTCCAGACATTTAACCCAACTGAAACCCTCAATACTTAGTAAACTTGACCTTTTGGCTCTGTACTTGGTCTGCTCTTTTTTTCCCAAACCTCTGTGCCGAAAATAGCAGATCTACAAGCTCACATGTCGTGAGGAGTTTGTAGATCGGCTATTTTTGGCTAACGTTCTCCTCAGAATAGGGATGCCTGGGGGTTCAAGTGGTTAATGTAAAAAAAGAAAGAAAAAAAAACTCTTGAGGACCCCCTGATTTAAAATAACATGAATGTTACTTTGTGCTCGTCTGTGTAGGAGAGCAGGGGCAGCAGCAAGAGGAGGAGACACCCCCCCCCCCCCTGTGACAGGAGGAGAGGAGAAGGAGGTGAGAAGAGGAGCAGACCACCGTAATAACCACACATCAATGAACCACCACCGTCACTTGCCTGGGCCTCATTGCCCAACGTAGTAGGGGTGTGCCGATTTCACGAAACGATACGATATTGAGCACACAACTTCGATACGATTTCGATACGATACGCACTTTTTTATTATGAAAATATATGGGGGAGAAAAAAAGCAAATGCAAACAAATATTTCTGTTTTTGCATTATTCAGACATGCAAACTTGTAGCTTTTCATCTTCCACTAGCCGTTTTGAATCCAAATAGGGCAATAGTGTGACACCTGACCCGAAAAAAAACAACATGTTGTCACCCTTTTCACCTCGGGGCTGTTTGCATGCCTGATTATTATTATTGTAAAAAAAAAAAAAAAAAATCAAACCGATATTTTTTTTTCTCCAAAACGATATATCGTCACGAAAACGTATTGCGATATATCGCGGGACGATATATCGGCACACCCCTACAACGTAGGCATTTAGCAGACACTCTTAATCCAGAGCCACTTACAGTAAGCAAAGTCAAAACTAAATCAAATGCAGAGAGACAGTGTAGCAGAGTCCTGCACGGGTCCAATTTTGAGAACCCGCGCGGCGCGCCCGCCCGTCAATACTCAGATCCGTAGACCCGACCCGTCACCCGTGATTATTTCAAAATACGAACCAGACCCGCCCCGCCCGTCAAATAAACGACCCGTTGTCCGCCCGTTTACCCGTGTAAAATGTAAATCCTTTTGAAAAGTGTGTTGAAAAAGATAGCAGCCTTCAACAACAGCGCTACATTCAGTGGTCAGGTATTGTACAGAAATCAAGTGAAGACGGAGGAGCGAGCTTAAGCCACGCACGCGAACGCGCATCTACGCAGCACACGTGTGTCGTTGTTTACGTCATCAGATGGTTTTAATTTGAAGGTTTAACAGGATGTTTCAATGTGTTTTTGTGAGTTAAGATAACTGACCAGCGTGCTCCATGCAGTTGTGCTGTGTTAAGTTACACAAGTGACGTTGTTTGGGAGGAAACGGTGCTCTCTGATTTTCACAATAAAATGATACCCGCCCGCGATTAGTTCAGTACCGCCCGTCCCCGTCCCCGTACCCGTGATCTTATCAAAGTAAAAAATTCACCCGTTTTCACCCGTCAAACGCGGGTACCCGTCGGGTATCTGCGGGTACCCGGCCCGTTGCAGGACTCTGCAGTGTAGTGCCTCAGTAATCTAGGTTCATAGGTCAACCAAGAACCTAGCATCAGTCTACACCAGTGGTTCTCAAACGTTTTCATGTCAAGGACCCCCCCAAAAATGATATGTATTGGCCCACGGACCCCCATCTCTTGACCCCCAGGGGGAGTCCCCACATGATTGTGGGGGGTCCCCAGATGACAGTTAAGTGATGATTTAAGGACTTTTAAGAGCTTTTTTAATACCTCAAACAAACAGGAAGAAAGAAAAGAAAAACACAATTACTGCATCAAAAGTTATCAGCAAACTATACTATAAGAACTGGTCAATATATATTGATATATATATATAATATAAGAAAGAGGCAACATTTTTGAAAAAAGCGGATTTACAAGCTCACAACGCCAGGCGTTGTGAGCTTGTAAATCTGCTATTCTCACAATATTTATCTTCGGAACCGAGCCAAACTAAATGTAATGCCTCAACTCCTACAATTCCAAGTGCTTGTCAGGGTGGGGGGTCCCCAGTTCAAATATGATTATATCGGGGGGTCCCCAGTTCAAATAGGATTATTTTGGGGGGGGTCCCCAGTTCAAATAGGATTATTTTAGGGGGTCGCGGCCTAAAAAGGTTGAAAACCCCTGTCCTAGGCTATAAGACTGCTAAATGAGAAAGAAAACTATGAACTATCTTCTGTGGTGTTATGGCCTTGTATGCTCATCTGGGTTTTTAAACAGTTTTTAACCTTATTTTAGATATGGCTTTAGGGCTGTTAATAGTTTAGTATTGTTATTTATGTATTGTTTTTATTGTGTACCATGGAGCAGCCCAACCTAAGGTTTTCACAGTGCATGTAGTCGTACATCCTTGTGCAGTGGTGTAAAGTAACTAAGTACATGTACTCAAGTACTGTACAATGTTGAGGTAGTTTTACTTTACTGGAGTATTTCCAATTTTCAGTACTTTTACTTCTACTCCACTACATCTTAGAGGCAAATATTGTACTTTTACTCCACTACAATTATTTGAAAACTTTAGTTACTAGTTACTTTGCAATTATCAATTATTATATTATAAAACACACATTAACCACTTTAGCACTATTTTATACCTAGGCTATTTGAAAATAGCCGATCTACAAGCTCACAGCTTGTAGATCTGCTATTTTCAAACATTTTAGTACTTTTAGTTTTGGTACTTTAATTACATTTTGATACCAATACTTTTGTACTTTTACTCAAGTAAATTTTGAATTCAGGACTTCTACTTGTAACAGAGTATTTCTATATTGCAGTATTGATACTTTTACTTAAGTAAAATATCTTGAGTACTTTTTCCACCACTGTCCTCGTGACAATAAATGTCTTGAATCTTGAATGTGGTCTCATCCTGTAGCGGTGGAGAGGTCGCTCTCCAGCTGAACGTTGGGGGGTTGAGGTCCAGGGCTTTCCAGCCATGGACGACAGCTCTTCCCTGGGCAAAGTCAGCATTAACACCCTGGAGGACAACCGTTCCCTGGGCAAAGTCAGCGGCTCCACAGAGTCCGTGGCCACCGTCACCAGTGAGGAGTTTGTTCTGGTTCAGACCGGTGGAGGAGGAGGTGGAGGTGGAGGTGGTGGAGGATCGCCCCATGGGTCCGAGGGCAAGCCAAGGCTGAAGGTCAGGCTCACACACACACACACACATGTGACACCTCCTGCTTCTCATGCAGTAGCTTGATTGGTTTGGTTAACCACTTAACCCATTAACTCTTTCAGTGCCAATGAAATAAAAACAAATATTGCGAACTGTGCCAACTTTTTTCTTTTTTTTTTTCAAAGTAAAAAAAAAGTGCTTAGGAAGCGAGATACAGACTTTTTCAGTTATAAGTTAAACAAAGAGTGGATGGAGCTACAAATCTTCAGATAATGATATCTTGGGTTCTGAAAAAAATAAAAATATTTTTTTATTTATTTATTAAAAAAAAAAACCTCAGGATTTCTCGTTCTGGCACTGAGGGTATAACCCTAAAACTCGGGATAACTCGGGGCTTGGCACTGAGAGAGTTAAAGGGTAAGACCACTTTTGTAGAGGTTTGGGTTGTGTAGTTACCTTGCCATGATGTAACTCCAAAGGTGGGCAAGAAATCAAAAATAATTGCTCCATTGATTAGAAATTGATAATTCTAAATTTTCTCCTCATTGACTTACATTGTACGGTAAAACAGCTCTCAAAGTCACTCTTTTAGCCCATAAATGAACCCAAACATAGCTGATTCAGACAATATAGAGCATCACCAAACCCAGTACTGTTTGTTTTTTGAATAAAAATGTCAACTTCCTGTTGATTTGACTATTTGAAGATCTGGATCCGGATCCGCGGATCCAGTCCAGGTTTTCTACTTATTAAAAATGGCAAAATCAACAGGAAGTTGACATTTTTATTTAAAAAAAAAACAGTACTGGGTTTGGTGATGTTCTATATTGTCTGAATCAACTTTGTTTGCGTTTGTTTATGTGCTAAAAGACTGACTTTGAGAGCTGTTTTACCGTACAATGTAAGTCAATGAGGAGCATATTTTGAATTATCAATTTCTAATCAATGGAGCAATTATTTTTTATTTCTTGCCCACCTTTGGAGTTACATAATGGCAAGGTAACTACATAACCCAAACCTCTACCAAAGTGGTCTTGCCCTGAAGCCGATTCTACAAATGTCTTCTAAATCCCAACAGTATTATGAAAAAAAAAAACGTATGTTTCTATATCAGTGGTGCTCAAACTTTTTCATGTCAGGGACCCCCCAAAATGATATGTATTTGGCCGCCAACCCCCATCTCAAAATATTTTGTTCCAGGGACCCCCCAGAAGCAAAGATTTGAGTTAAAAATGTTCGCTTTAAAAGAATATGAATTAATTAATTTGCACACATTTTCTCGATTTTTCAAAAATAGCAGATCTACAAGCTCATGCCGCGCTATGAGCTTGTATATCTGCTATTTTTGAATAGCCAAAGTGTAAAATAATGCTGGCAGAGCTGTGTAACATTTATTTGCCTCTTCTCTTGGCCAGTGCACACTCGTAAAAGAGACTATGGTCTCAATGTGATTTTACTGGTTAAATAAAGGTTAAATAAAATAAAAAATGTAATGGTAAATGGTGCATTTCTATAGCGCCTTTTATCCAAAGCGCTTTACATAGATTGTGCCATTTACATTCACCCATTCACACACACATTCATATACACCGATGGCGGAGGAAACCATGCAAGGCACCGACCTGTTCATCGGCACCACTGATCTAGAAACATATGTTTTTTCAGAATACTGTTGAGATTTAGAAGACATTTGTAGAATCGGCTTCAGGTCTTAATGGGTTAAAGCAGTGTTGTTCTCAAACTGTTTCATGTGAAGGACCCCCAAATTGATATGTATTTGGCCGCGGACCCCCCCCATCTGAAACTGTTTAGAGCCAGGGACCCCCAGAAGAGAACATTTGTGTTGCCCTAATCTAATGTATGAAAAATCTAATGTATGAAAAATGTTCAAATACTTTCAAGATCATTAAAAATATATATATATTATAAAGAAATAGCAGATGTACCGTACATGTATATCTGCTATTTTTTTGAACGGACACATTTAGCTGGGGACCACCTTTAGTTTTCCAGTTCAGGTTAAAAAGACTTGGCTAGTGAACAATGCAGCTACAGCTAATCATATGAATAATAGTTGTTCAGTGGTGTAAAGAGAGACTGGTGGTTAACAGAATACCAAAATACTCCACCAGTCCTCTGGTGAGCCACTCTGCAATGCATTATATAGAGAGACAGAACATTTTTGGTCATTAGTAAATGCATCAATGCTCAATAAATACTCTCTCTCTCCCCTTCCTTCCTAAATTTTCAAAGGGGCTTTATTGGCATGAGAAAAAAATATGTTTACATCGCCAAAGCAAAAGTGGAACAAAACTATCAAAACAAAACAATGTATTTACAATTAAATGGGAATAAAGAAATGTGTAATCATAGCTCTCTCTCTCTCTCTCTCTCTCTTTATTTCTCTCTCAGATGTCAGTGAACGGCAGCGAGCAGCTCCAGAAGGCCATGGAGGAGGTGTTGGATGACGAGGAGCAGGAGGAGAAGAGCAGCGTGGAGAAGATGGAGAAGACGGAGAGACAGACGGACAGACAGCCAGAGAGACAGGCGGACACGGAGGTCCCCAAAGAGCCCAGAGCCCAGGCAGACATCCTGGACGCCGTTCCTACACCAGGTACCTTTGTTCTGCATTCAAACTTAAAATACTTTATTAGTCACATACTCATACATACAAGCATATACATTTAAATACTCGTGTGTGTGTGTGTGTGTGTGTGTGTGTGTGTGTGTGTGTGTGTGTGTGTGTGTGTGTGTGTGTGTGTGTGTGTGTGTGTGTGTGTGTGTGTGTGTGTGTGTGTGTGTGTGTGTGTGTGTGTGTGACCACAGCTCAGGACACTCCCAGTCCTCCAGACTGGTGGCGTCATGCTCTGCTCTGGTTAAACACAACCATAATGACTGCTTAGAGTGGCTTCTTGCTAAACGTTTTGTGTGTTAGTTTTCTTTCCCCCCCCCCGTACAGTACAGCATCTCCGTATCGGTTAAATCGAAAGAGGAAAACCATACCTTGGGGATTTCTACATAACGCTGGTATTATATATACCTGATGCCTCCCAAGCCTATGGCTGTTATATTAAATAACACATTATTCTGTTGGTTAACACTCCTCTGTTGAATGGCACAGCCACTCAACTATGATGTTAACACATTGATTGCCAAGAACGAGTTAAAGGGTCTACACCATGAAAATCACTTTTTTCTTGTTTTTTTGTATTTTTTGGGGTCCCCAGTGTCTCTTGTACCCAAAAAAATGTTTTTTTTTTAAATTCAGTCATTCCTTCTCATTTCATGGATTTCCAGAATGGGCGTGTCTGAACAGGCGATCTCAGAATGGAAATGTTTCTGATGTCACAAACATTAATGATGGCAAACCCAATGTTAAATGAAAAGTGCCCGAATCGCTCCGAAACCTTTTCTACCCCCCCTAAGTGGGGGTCTACGAACAAATACTTCGGGCTCGGATTTTTGCTCCGCCCCCCGGAAGTGGGTGAAACAGGCACCTCAAACACTTGGTGGAATTGTTCAAAAATGTTCAAAGTGGTTTTTTTTCGATTTTGTATTTTTCTTAGATGCTTCTTTTTATGCAGAATTTTTCCTTTTTTTTTTTTTTTTTAAATAATTTTTTTTAATATATTTTTTTATTAACAGACAGAATTGCTCAGTAGCCCCCCCCTGCCCAAGAGGACGTTTTGGTATTGCAGCTGAAAGTGCTGTATAAGCCAGAGACAATTGACTTGGGATGAGTATATCTGAGTGATGATTTAGGCTCAAACCTTTTGAAAAAGGTTTGAGGGACATACACCATATGATATTAAATATCAAATATTTTTTTTAAATTCATGGTGTAGATCCTTTAACTCGTTTTTACTCGTTTTTAAAATCCATCACTTGATTGCCAAGATCGAGTTTTTTTTGTGTGATTTTTTTTAATTTAATTTGACCCAAAGACCAAGGAGATATGATTTGTTGAAGATCTAGACTCCTATCCACTTCCTTGTTAACTTAAAACTTAAACATTTTGTATCTCAGCTCCTGAGTACTTTTTTTTTTTTTCAATGAAAAATCTGAAATAAAAAAATCTGAAATAACTCTGGCAATCAATGTGTTAAGCCTGAAGCCGATTCTACAAATGTCTTCTAAATCCCAACAGTTTTCTGAAAAAACCCCCATCTCAAAATATGTTGTTCCAGGGACCCCCAGAAGCAAAGATTTGAGTTAAAAATGTTCGCTTAAAAATATATATATATTCAAAGATTTGCACACATTTTCTCGATTTCTCAAAAATATGCTATAATGCTTTTTAGCTCAAATCAAAAATTGACACAGATGTGTCCCAGGTCTTAATGGGTTAAGCCAGCTCTAGATGGTTGTAAAACTGAGTGAGTGAGTTAGTGAATGACAGAAAATGCACAAATCCTATGGTTTTCTAAGAAGAGTTTTCTCTCTTAGTTGCAATGTAACACTGTGTGTGTGTGTGTGTGTGTGTGTGTGTGTGTGTGTGTGTGTGTGTCGTGTTAGAAACTCTCTCCAGAGACTGCTGTTGCTATCAGTAAAAAATACACACCTATAACTCTCTTACATCCTTACCTTTTATTGTAAACTATGATTTCTTATATCCTATTCGTCTGTAGTGTAGGGTTATATGGGGGAGGGGGCATTGAGGGTTGGCCATTTCGAAATATTCCCAGAAAATCTCCCTTTTCCCCCCCCAGTCAACTAGTGACCGGTATCTTCCAGCTGGAGACCTGTGTTCTACGTCCTTCCTGTGTCTGTCCTCAGCTTCCGGTTCCTCTAACTGTCCTGTCTAATTAAAAAACATCTTTAACTAGAAAAAGTGCTCCTCGGAGGCACAGGTCTCCGCCAGGTCAGGTAAGATAGTGTGGGCCAGCAATGTTCTGAATTCGCCAATCGGGATATAGGACGGGAAAAATCAAACGGATCCGTCTTGATCGCATGACTATAGAGTGTGTATCATGTGTGAAATTTGGATAAAATATGAAGGAGTAATATCAAAAATGTGTTTTACATAAGTCGGCCTCCTGGTGGCACTACACAAGGCAAATGTGAAAAATGCAGGTCAAAGGGCGGGCAGGCGGGCAAGCGGAGTGCAAAACATAGTCTCGGTCATGCCTTTGGGCCTGGCGGAGACGATAAAGTTATAACCCATTAACACATTCCATGCCAGAGTTTAATCTCATAATGTACTCACCAGTGCCAGCGTTTTATTGTTGTTTTTTTGTTTTTTTCATGTCGCCACAGACCTCGCTAAATAAGTTAAAAGTGCGCGTTCATTTGGTTCTAAACACACAGCGGATCCGTGAGAAACGGCCAGCGAAAACAGTTTCCAAATGCGAGCCGCCATCTTGAAGATACAGACGATCAACGCTAAACAGTGATCAGCGAGGAGAAAAACAACAACCTAGAAAATCGAGTTTTAAACAGGATCCCAGACAGGAAGCGGATACGATCGAAAAAAACGGAACCCGAATAATTCTGTTTCCGACCGGAAACGGAAATGGATCAAAAAAATTCGGAAAGTGCACCTGGGGCACTTTCAATGGGAATCGGCGGTTCGCGTAGATCTACGCGACTGGCACGCTGCGGCTTTAAATAGGTTCGCGTAGATCTACGCGATTGGCATTCAATGTGTTAAGACCTGAGGCAGCGTCTAAAAAATTCAAAATTCTAACAATTATTCGGAAAAAAATATTAAAAAAAAAAAATCACGATTTTTCAAAAATAGCAGATCTACAAGCTCGTAGCGCGGCACTCGGTGCCGCGCTACGAGCTTGTATATCTGCTATTTTTGAATAGCCAAAGACATCTAAAGTGACACAGATGCGTTCCGGGTATCAATGGGATAAACATGGCTCAAAGGTAACAGGTGGGAGAAGTGTGTGGCAGTGATAAGTGTATCGTAGAGAAGTACGGTATATTGGTGATGAGGAGTTTCATGTAGTTTATAGCCCCTCATTGCTCTGCTTCCTGTTTGCGCGTGTTTAACGAGACACTTCCTTCCTCTGTCCCTCTCACACTCGTTCGCTTGCTCATTCTTAATGTGTATATAGGCTCTATTCACAGCAGCCATTATGGAACCAAATGAACCCTCACGGGTCCATTTGGTTCCATTTGTATGTACTCTCGGAGTTACACACCCGTAAGGGGCCATTCAAGGAAACCATGAGGGTCCCTGGACCACACTTTGAGACCCACTGGTGTAGCAGATTGTTTCCAGTGAGACAACATGCACAATATCAGCACCCTGACTCAATATGTCTGCTGTGCATAGAGCATCGTGCGTCGTCGTAGAAAGTATAAATTAAGCTTCACTCTTCTCTTTTCGCTTCCTTTTTTTTTTCTCTCTCTCTCTCTCTCTCTCTCTCTCTCTCTTTCCTCTCTCTTTCATTCTGTTCTAATGTTCTTGTTTTATACGTGTTTCTCTCATTCTCTTTCTCAGTCATTGTTCTCTCTTGTTGGTTCCATGTCTCTGCCTTGTCTTTGTTTTGCTCTTTTTGTCCCCCCTCCTCTGTCTGTCTGTCTATTTCTCTCTCTCTCTCTCTCTCTCTCTCTCTCTCTCTCTCTCTCTCTCTTAGATGTCTTAGTGAGAGCGGTGTCTTTACCACACCTTGTGTAGAAGTGATCTTCTATTCGTAGAGGCTCTGTAAATAGAACACTCAGTGTTGTCTGTATTTATAACTGTGACAGGTCTCGTTTGCATAGACGTGCACACGCGCCACGTGCACGCACTAGTCACATACTGTTTTCTAGGTATCTGTATACAACCAAGAATATTTGAGTCATGTGATCAGATGAACCCTCTCTTTGTCTCATTCAGTGTGTGTGTGTGTGTGTGTGTGTGTGTGTGTGTGTGTGTGTGTGTGTGTGTGTGTGAAACCTGGTATTTCCTGTCGTTCTCTGCCTTTCATTAAAGCACTGAAAGACTGCTGTGATAGAGAGAGAGACGATGGAGATAGAGACATGATAGAGCCAGAGAGAAGATGCATTTATTTACCAGGGACAATGCACATTAATCAATATTTCACATCAATGTGAATGAGTCAGAGTTAGCAAAGAGCACATTTTCCTCTGTAGTCCCAGAGCAGGTTGTTAAAAATTGCGATCTATTACTATCAATACAAAACATATACCCATCAGTACAAGTACAAAAGATAAAACAACTACAATTTACAAAAATGACAGCAATGACAAATTGAGCTGATAATTAGTTTGATTTGTCTTTTAAGCCATCTCTTAAGGTGATGGAGAGATGCATGATTGAGAGAGACAAGATGGAGAGTAAGAAAGAGATAGAGAAAGAATAGAGAGAGAGACTAGATGGAGAGAGAGAAAGGATAGAGCGAGACGAGACAGGATGGAGAGAGACGGGACAGACCATATTTTCTCCATCTAGCCCCTGCAGGGATTCAAACCAACGACCTTTGTAATGATAGATAACCAGCCTTCTCTAATTTTTGACTTACAGCTTTAATTTAAGCCACGCTTAACCTGTGACCTTTGCACTTTTGGGGTAGAGAGAGATCGATCGCAAAGATGGTGAATTCTTAGGAAGATCTGCCATCCCAATTGCAGCCGCGAGAGTGTGTTGCCGGGACAGAGAAAGGTCAATAATAAAAATAGATTTTCTCCTGATTTGTCTCTCTGAAAAAAATGCAATTTTAGTGTGAAAATCTTGGGAATATTGTGTGGCTTGTGACGTTCGGGTCCAATATTTAGTTCAGAGACCATGGAGCTAAAGAATGGTTCAGAAGCTGTGTTCACGTTCACTCTTCTACTGGAATTAACCCATTAAGACCTGAAGCCGATTCTACAAATGTCTTCTAAATCCCAACAGTTTTCTGAAAAACGTATGTTTCTATATCAGTGGTGCTCAAACTTTTTCATGTCAAGGACCCCCAAAATGATATGTATTTGGCCGCGGACCCCCATCTCAAAATATGTTGTTCCAGGGACCCCCAGAAGCAAAGATTTGAGTTAAAGATTTTCGCTTTAAAATAATATAAATGTATTAATTTGCACACATTTTCTAGATTAAAAAAAAAATAGCAGATCTACAAGCCCGTAGCGCGGCACTCAAAAAGTGACACGGATGCGTTCCAGGTCTTAAAGGGTTAATAGACTCCAAACTGCTTCCGCTCTCCTAAAAAGGCGTCCACCTACGTCACTCAGATACAGGAAGTAAACCGGAGATGGCATGCCTTGCTATTTTTGTCTTGGTCGATCCTCATTCAGGGATTTGAACCAACAACCATTCCAGTGGACAACATTAACGCATGTCTTCTTGTTGCCTGTCCATCTGTGTGTGTGTGTGTGTGTGTGTGCGTGCGCGTGTCAGCGAGTCCGTCAGTGTCTGGTGGTCCTCCAGCCCCAGAAGAGGACAGTGTCCAGTTCAGTAAGCTGTCCTACCTGGGCTGCACGTGGGTCAAAGCCCCCCGCAGCGAGCCGGAGGCTCAGAGAGCCATGGCCACCCTGAGAGAGGAGAGCGCCATCCCCATCCCCGTCACCCTGCACGTCCCCAACCACCCCGACGGCTGTGTCAGGTCAGTGGGCGACGTGTATACACGCCAATGTTTCTCAGTATGTCTGTAGGTTGGGGTTCTGTACATGTTATTTCTAGTGGGACACTTATGTGCAGACTTGTTTTTGGACATTTGTGAATCAATTCATAATCGTCCATGTCAGCATCGCGAATTAATCTATGAATCGATTTTAATTTCCACCCCTAGTTGTTAGGATCGTAGATAGAACCCTATTAAAACTAATCATTCTGTATTGTGTTTTTAGGCTCCTAGATAGAACCCTATTAGAACTAAACCTGCTGTATTGTGTTTTTAGGATCGTAGATGGAACCCTATTAGAACTAAACTTGCTGTATTGTGTTTTTAGGATCGTAGATAGAACCCTATTAAAACTAATCATTCTGTATTGTGTTTTTAGGATCGTAGATGGAACCCTATTAGAACTAAACTTGCTGTATTGTGTTTTTAGGATCGTAGATAGAACCCTTTTAAAACTAATCATTCTGTATTGTGTTTTTAGGATCGTAGATAGAACCCTATTAAAACTAATCATTCTGTATTGTGTTTTTAGGCTCGTAGATAGAACCCTATTATAACTAATCATTCTGTATTGTGTTTTTAGGCTCATAGATAGAACCCTATTATAACTAATCATTCTGTATTGTGTTTTTAGGCTCATAGATAGAACCCTATTAGAACTAAACCTGCTGTATTGTGTTTTTAGGATCGTGGACCAGGCCTCGGGGACAGAGCTTGCGTCGTTCCCCATCTACAAGGTTCTGTTCTGCGCTCGGGGCAAAGAGGCCTCTGTTGAGGCCGACTGCTTCTCCTTCACTGAGAGTTACAGGAGCTCTGAGGACTTCCAGATCCATGTGTTCTCCTGTCACATCAAAGAGGCTGTGAGTTACAATAACATGTGTTTACATAACCGTACGTTATAATGTGTAGAACAATATTACGCTAAAATGCGTAGAACAATATTACGTTAAAATGTGTATAACAATATTACGTTATAATGTGTTGAACACTATTACGTTATAATGTGTAGAAGTCAGTTTTTATACAGAGCAGTCTAACTGCTGGGGCCATACATTCAAAACTTGAAGAAAAAAAAAAGCGGATTTACAAGCTCACAAGGCATCGCAGTGGTAGTAAACTAGCAAACTGGCTTTTAAAAAACAAATTAAAACTGAACTGAATTTGAAAACAAAAGGTCAAAACAAAAAATATATAAAACTATGAAAAACTGCAAAACAATAGTAGCCTTTTTTTATTCTATTTATTCATTGGATATGCGTTTGGGTTTGTCCCTCCAGGTGAGTGCTATCCTGTACAGCAGGGGTCAGCAACCTTTTTGACATGAAGTGCCACGTTTTTTTCTTTCTTGATGTGTGTATATATATAAACTCATAGTTATTAGTTATGACACCACATCAAAATGTATTTCCAACAGATTGTCCATACATTATGCATAACAACCTTTATTTTTCTTCTTCTTCTGAAATATTTTCTTCCACAGGATTGATCATTAGATCAGTCAGAGTTCAGAGTTTAAATGAATGTAGAATTATGTGCAGGATGTAATTTGCATAGAGATGTGAGGCGACCTAATTTAACTACCATAATTGAGTGCCATTGACGTGTTTAACGTTTTTTTTTTTTGGGGGGGAAAAAAACGTTCAGAACCCAAGATATCATCATTTGAAGATTTGCTGCTCCATTCACTTCTTGTTTAACTTATTACTGAAAAAGGCTGTATCTCGGCTCCTGAGCATTTTTTTTTTACTATGTATTTTTCAATGTTATTATGTTATTTTCAAAAGGCAGACAATTAATGCCAACAAGGTCCAATGACCTCGTTGACATTTGTGAAACCACACAGTGCAACCCTCAGTGATTAGCACCCATCAGGGGATCGATTATACTGGAGATAAATATTCTGTGACTACTTGAAAAAGGTATAAGAAAATTGAAAAATTGCTCGCACAGTTCGCAATAATCTTTTTATTTCATTGGCACTGAATGAGTTAACTGACTACCGGTACATTTTTTACAATATTTTATTTTAGAATAAAAATCCTCTCTCTCACACTTATATGTCAGTGTGCCAGTGATCACCCACCCCTGCTGTACAGTTTCTCCACTGTGCCGTGTTGTTTTAACCCATTAAAACCGGGAAAGCATCTGTGTCACTATCATTTTAACCACTTTAACCATATTTTGTACTTATAGCTATTACAAAATAGCAGATATACAAGCTCATAGCGCTTTGTGCAGCGCCATGAGCTTTTAGATCCGCTATTTTTGAAAAATCCTGAACATTTGTGCGAATCTTTGAATATATATATATTTTTGAGCGAACATTTAGAACTCAAATCTTTGCTTCTGGGGGGTCCCTGGAACAACATATTTTCAGATGGGGTCCGCAACCAAATACCTAACATTTTGGGCGTGAAAAAGAACCACTGATATAGCAACATACGTTTTTCAGAAAACTGAATTTAGAAGACATTTTGTAGATCGGCCTCGGGTCTTAATGGGTTTGTGTGTGTGTGTGTGTGTCTGTGTGTGTGTGTGTTTTTCTGTGTGTGTGTGTGTGTTTCCCCAGGTGAGTCGCATCCTGTACAGTTTCTCCACGGCGTTCAAGCGCTCGTCTCGTCCGTCAGCTCCAGACATCAGGGACTCCTCAGTGTGTGTGTCTCCTGACAGCGACCAGTTCACCTTCACCGCCTCCCTGGAGGTCAAAGAGGACGACGGCAAAGGGAACTACAGGTTGGACAGCAGCACTAAACGAGAAATATCATAATACTATTTTGATGAAATAATCAATTTGCAAGATTAGGAGAAGAAGATAAAAAGATCTACAGCACACTGTGAGCTTGTAGAGTTTTTGCACGACACAGTTGTACAACAAAGAATGTGATATTGCTTAACGCATCTGTGTCACTTTAGATTTCTTTGGCTATTCAAAAATAGCAGATATACAAGCTCATAGCGCGGCACCGAGTGCCGCGCTATGAACTTGTAGATCTGCTATTTTTGAAAAAAAAATGAAAAAAAAAATGTTTTAGATTTTTTTTCAAAAACTGTTTTGAACTTGTAGATCTGCTATTTTTGAAAAAAAAAATGAAAAAAAAAATGTTTTAGATTTTTTTTTCAAAAACTGTTTTTTTTACATACAGTACAAAAATCTGATTTTTTTAAAGAATCGTCTCAGGTCTTAATGGGTTAATCCTCTCCTCTCAGTGTTCATTTTGACAGCAAAGTTGGATGTAGTTTTAGTCATAGTCTTTTGAATAAAATTCTATTTAGTTTTAGTCACATTTTAGTCATCTGAAATGTTTTAGTTTTAGTCTAACCCTAAAGTTTATGTTGGCAGGCGTTGATGGCGTCATAATGCCTAATTAACACATTGAGTGCCATAAACGGTCCGGACCGTTTTTGGCCCATTTTTAGAAAAATATATTTTTCCCACGTGGGGGCGCTCTAACGAAACTTTGGGATCATCCAAAGAGTCTCTGAGAAGGAGAGGCCGGATGTGGATCCATGTAAAAAATGCTTCCGGTCGGCCGCTCCAATGTTAACTCCTTGACTAAAAGCCTAATATCTCCATTTCTTTTTAACGTGGTGGAAGTGAGCCGTTTTCGATCGGCGATCACTCTGCGATGGAGGATCGCGTTAGAAATATTATTGTTCCAGGCGTTAGTCGGGGGACCCACCGCCGTCTCGCACGCACGCTTTGTTTACACGCACTTCCGCGTCGGGGCTTCTACAGCACGAAACATATCAACGTAAGTGGATGGAAGATATGTTGGCACTGAACGTACCCTATTTTAATAAACCTCTGGCACACAATGTGTTAATACTTGGCTGTGTGCCAAAAATCTAACTTGTAGATTAGCTATTTTCGGAAGCATAAAATGACTTCTGTCCTCTAGTCCCTCCCTAACATTTTAGTCTAGTCTTTTTTTTTTTTGGACGAAATTGTGTGCATATATTTAGTTGTAGGTTTAGTCATCATAGCTTAGATATTTTTTCGTTTTATTTTCGTCTGGGAAAAGGTAGTCGCCGAACAATTTTCCTTATAGTTTTAGTGGACAAAATGAACACTCACTGTCTCCTCTCTCCTCTCCTCAGTCCTGTTCCTAAGGACAGAGATAAGTTCTTCTTCAAGCTGCGTCAGGGGGTCCAGAAGAAGGTGCTGGTGTCCGTTCAGCAGATATGTAACAAGGAGCTGGCCATTGAGAGGTGAGACTCCCATGCTTACATGGGAACGCATCCGTGTCATTTTAAGATTTCTTTGGCTATTCAAAAATAGCAGATCTACAAGCTCATAGCGCGGCACCGAGTGCCGCGCTATGAGCTTGTAGATCTGCTATTTGTTTATTTTTAAATTAAAGATGCTTTTGGGGGCTTTCATGCCTTTTTATAGACAGGACAGTAGACTGACAGGAAATGGGGAAAGACATTGGGAGTGACACGCGGCTAAGGCCGTCGGGAACGGGATTCGAACTCGCGACACGCTCTCAGGCTGGCATTGCAGCCTAAGGGTGCCTGGACCGCCACGATGCGGCCCCAGGCCTAGATCTGCTATTTTTTAACTCAAATCTTTGAGTTAGAGAAGAACAGAGAATCTTTACAGTTCAAACACAACTCCGCACGGAACTGGATCATCTGGGCCAACTGGTGTATTGAAATCACACAAACACACCTAACTCTGTCACTGCCGAGTCACCCTCAACACACACACGCGCACGTACGCATAAGCTCTCTAATAGCAGGGAAGCAGCTAAGCAGACCTAGCTGTTAATGTGTGTTTATAGTTAGACGGACAGACAGACAGATGTGGGAGAGGAGAGGAGGAGACAAACTGTATCCATAGTAATCACCAGGGTGACCACTAGATGGCGCCTCCTTCCTGAGCACATACTGTGTACAGTGGTACCATCCACAATGTTGATCTGATCCATTATGTAGGGTGACCATATTCTGAATTCCCAAAAAGAGGACACATAACGAATGCACGCGCGCTGCGCGCGCATTCGTTAGTTTTTTTGGATTCGCATTCGCGCGATTTTTTGGGGCGGTTTTGGCCGTTTTTTGGGGCGGTTCTGGGCGGTTTTGGCCGTTTTTTGGGGCAAAAATGGGTGGATTTTGGGTGGATTTTGTAACTGTTTTTTTAAAACTTTATTTCGGTTTTAAGGTTAGGGTTAGGGTTATGTTATTTAATTATTTTGGGGGAGCCATTCTTCAAAATAACCTCTCTCATGTCTATAATGTAAAAATGTAAAAAATGCCTCAACCTGTTAATTAAACAAAAGAAAAAAGAGAAGTAGCCTGTTATTTAATGTTTCGGTACCCCATTCTTCAAAATAACCTCTCTCATGTCTATAATGTAAAAATGTAAAAAATGCCTCAAAACCTGTTAATTAAACAAAAGAAAATAGAGAAGTAGCCTGTTATTTAATGTTTCGGTACCCCATTCTTCAAAATAACATCTCTCTCATGTCTATAATCATGTAAAAATGTAAAAAATGCCTCAAAACCTGTTAATTAAACAAAAAGAAAAAAGAGAAGTAGCCTGCTTATTTGCCACGGAGACATATGTTCCTGCTTTGCAAACAGTACACTCTGCTTCGCATTTGTCACGACCCAGACGAAAACACGGGTACTTTTTGCGCATTTCATCCGTGAAGTTACATTTGCGTTTCGGCATTTTCTCCGCCTCTGTCTGTCTGTGTAACTTTTTCGGGGAGCAATGATAGGCAGCGCTGAGCGCGACACTGTTCCGTGTGTGTCTGTGTGAGTGAGTGAGTGAGTGTGTGTGTGTGTGAGTGTGTGTGTTTGGTCACGTCTGCTGACCGGCTGCTGGAGGCACACGTGAGTCACGTGTGCCTCCAGCAGCCTGTCAACAGCCGTGTTGCGGAACCAGGGTTACGGAAGGACCATATTTAGCGCTTTCAGTGTAAAAAAATAATAATCCCAAAACACCGGACATTTGAAGGATTTTATAAACTCCCCCCGGACAGGCCGGACAGCACCTCAAAAGAGGACATGTCCGGGTAAAAGAGGACGTATGGTCACCCTACATTATGGTCCAATGCTATAATGGAAAATGTGCCATAAAATAAAACCACATCACTAGTGCTACTTATTAGTTTTAATTAACATAATGATACTGGACCACACTGTCATTTGATTTTTATTGTGTAAATGGTGTGCACTGTGCTCCATTCAAAGCAAACCCTCATCAGAAATCCCATTATTTTCAGAAAATAGGAACATAATTTTCAGAATTTGTTTGAATAAATGTTTGAAGTTCTTCAGAAAACTCAGGATTTAGAAGGTGTTTTTAGAATCAGCCTCAGGTCTAATTGGGTTAATACATTATAACTTATACAATTGGGCTGCGTTTATCCAAAGCGCTTTACATTGATTGTGCCATTCACCCATTCACACACACATTCATACACCGATGGCGGAGGAAACCATGCAAGGCACCAACCTGCTCATCGGGAGCAATTAGGGGTTCAGTGTCTTGCACAAGGACACTTCGACAGTAACGCTTGGGGAGCGCCCCAGCCCGGGATCGAACTGGGAACCTTGCGGTTTCCAGTTCGCTCTACCCGGCCACTCTACCCCTGAACCACTGCCGCCCCGGGTAGAACAGTAAAGCTACATAGTGCTGCTTTAAATAAGAATATTACAAAAGTCGTTGCCTAGCTGCAGCTGTGCGTTTATAGGCTACTTCCTGCTTTTGGTTCTTGTTCTTGTTAGAGCTGTTTTATATTTTGTGTGTGTGTGTGTGTGTGTGTGTGTGTGTGTGTGTTCATTCATTCATTTTTTGGTGTGTGCGTGCGTGCGTTGCAGGTGTTTTGGCATGCTGCTGAGTCCGGGGCAGAAAGTACGCAACAGTGACATGCATCTTTTAGACATGGTGAGCACTCTCTTTAAACACTGTTTCATTGTTCAAATACAGTTTATTTGTCTTGTCATTGGTTGAATAAATGTTATTATTAAAAATGTGTGTTTGTGTATTTTTCTTTAGTTAATAAATGTTCCCACCTTTTTTATTGGCTTAGCAGCAACTTATCTTTTTAATTAGTTTAATTGGCATGTAACTTGTCCTTTTCATTACAATTTGTCAAGCCCCCCCCCCCCCTGTCTTCATTGGTCAATTATAAGCCTGCACCTTCCTTTCATTGGTCAGATAGTCGAGTCCTGACCCCTCTACATTATCCGCGTTGTGATTGGTCACACAGTAGTTTTGACACACTTTGAAGCTAATATACATTATGTGAGTGTAATTAATGTGTCATTAAAATGTGACCTTTGAATGTACAATAAATAAATAAATGAACTACTGTCCAGGAGTCCATGGGGAAGAGTTCTGATGGGAAGGCATACCTCATCACTGGAACATGGAACCCCAACATGGCTGCTTTCCAGGCTCTCAATGAAGACACCCCCAAAGGTGAGACCACGATGCACAGTGTTAACCTCATCAACCTTGGTGTCCCTATTTTGGACGCTTTTTCTCAAAATGTTGCGTGTATAATATCAATGTACTCTGATAGATAAACATGTGTATAAATTAATATAAAATTAATGTACTCTATAGATAAACAGATGTATATAATATAATATTCATGTATTCTACAGATAAACAGGTGTATTAATATAACATACAGTACATGTATTCTACAGATAAACAGGTGTATATAATATAATATAATCATGTATAGAAGCAAAGGAACCCAAAGTTCTGCTTGTGTTGAGGCAGACTGTTGGGGAAAAATACTGAGGCACTCTGTGTTCAGGTGTATATAGATTTATTGAGCAAGGCAATATTTATGTATTCTACAGATAAACTGGTGTACGGTATGTATTGTACAGATAAACAGGTGAATATGATATGAATGTATTCTACAGATAAATGTGTATATAAATATATATTTTTGTACAGATAAGCAGGTATATATGACTGTAGCGGTGGACCTGGTGGTGACAGAGGTGTTGGAACCCGTCAGGTTCCTCCTGGAGACCGTGGTCAGGGTCTATCCAGCCAACGAACGCTTCTGGTACTTCAGCCGCAAAGCCTACAGCGACACCTTCTACCTCAAACTACAACAGGTGAGATTATAACACCTTCCGCCCACAGGCCTTTCACAATTTATACATACCGTATATATTTCCAAAGAGTAGTCCATACCGCGAATAGCCGCCCAATACCGGCCGGGGGGTCTGACACCGTTTTGCGTACAGTATTAACCCATTAAGACCTGAAGCCGATTCTACAAATGTCTTCTAAATCCTAACAGTATTCTGAAAAAAACGAATGGTTCTATATCAGTGGTTCTCAAACTTTTTCAGGTCAAGGACCCCCAAAATGATATGTTTGGATATGGATGCCAACCTCCATCTCAAAATGTTTTGTTCCAGGGACCCCCCCCCCCAGAAGCAAAGAATAGAGTTAAAATGTTCGCTTTAAACAATATATATATTCAAAGATTTGCACACATTTTCACGATTTTTCAAAAATCGCAGATCTGCAAACATAAATAAAAGCCTGCTGCAAATTGCCCCCTGGTTCCTTTTTAAACGTTTCCAAAACATTGCAGAAATAGCGGCCGAGCAACGCGTTGTAAGCTTGTACATCAGATATTTCTGCTATTAACTCATTCACTGCCACTGACGTAAAAAACGTAATTTGTCCCGTTTACCAATCCTGCCACTGACGTAAAAAACGTAATTTTTTTTTTTAGTTTTTTTTTCAAATTTGACCCAAAGACCAAGGAGATATGATTGTTTAAAGATCTACACTCCCATCCACTTCCTTGTTAACTTAAAACTTAAAAATTCTGTATCTCGGCTCCTGAGTACTTTTTTTTTTAAATGAAAAATCTCTGGCAGTGGGCAAACGCGGCCAGCAATAATTGTGGCAGTGAATGAGTTAAAGGATACATTTAAATAAAGTACCGGTATACAATTATTCAGTTATTTGTCTTACTGTATCTGCCCTGTGCATTTTTTTATTACGAATCCTAAAAGGCAAACAGAAAAAATTGTAATCATATGTTTCAACGTTTAATGCCAAAAACACAATAGCAAACTACAACATTTCAAATAAGATAAGATAACTACAACACATAAGATAACTATCTTAACCCATTTAGAGGATTCTAAAAACGCCTTCTAAATCCTGAACTTTGAGTTTTCTGAAAACGTTTTTATTCAAAACATTAAAATAAATAATGTTGCTATATACTGTATATAACATCAACTACACACAGAATTGTTCCCGGCTTGAAGAGTATAATAAAGTGTTTGAGGCTAAACTATAACAGGTAAGATAAGTTAAGACCTCTACCTCACATTATAACGGTTAAGATAAGGTATTATTTGTTCATTGTGAACCTTACCAAAAACTATAACGGATAAGAAATGGCTGCTACTGAAGAGTTGAATTAGTAGTTAATATGATTAGGTGATGGTTTATGAATGATTAACCAATGAAGTGGCCCTTATAAAATTGCAGCGATTACTACAGTCATCAGAATTTTCAATTGCAAAGTGTGTGTGTGTGTGTGTGTGTGGGGGTGTGTGTGTGTGTGTGTGTGTGTGTGTGTGTGTGTGTGTGTGTGGGGGTGTGTGTGTGTGTGTGTGTGTGTGTGTGTGTGTGTGTGTGTGTGTGTGTGTGTGTGAAACCTCTTCAAATTGAATGTAAAAAGCATGAAATGAATGAGTCCATTGGCAGGAATGGAAGTGGTGTGATAGCAGATGGCAGTACAGTAGCTCTAGTAATTATAGCAGCACATTGGTTCTACTACAGCAGCTCCAGTTGTTACAAGCTCAGCTAGTGGTTAAATTGCTATTTGTTTTATTAACCATTCAGCAATTATTCCTGTAAAAACCCAAAGCCCTAGAGCAGTGCTTCTCAAAGTGGGGTCCAGGGCCAGGGGTTCCTTGATGCAAGTCCAGGGGTTGCCACAGAATATTTGGAATCACTTCAGTTAAACCGCTTTAACATTTATTTGAAAAATATATAATAAAAAAATATATAAAAAATAAAACAATATCTCAAAATATTTTGTTTGTTCCAGGGACCTCCAGAAGCAATGATTCGAGTTACAAAAGTTTGCTTTAAAAGTATATATATATTCTAAGATTTGCAAACATTTTCACAATTTTTCAAAAATAGCAGATCTACAAGCTCATAGCGCGGCACTCGGTTCAACTTTCAGTTCACTTTCAGTTCAGTTCAGTTCAACCACTTGAGCCTGACATACATTGGCTATTTGAAAATAGCCGATCTACAAGCTCACAACGCGTCACAAAGCGACGCGTTGTGAGCTTGTAGATCTGCTATTTTCAAAATAATGTTGAAAATTTTTTGAACATTTGGAATATTTTTTAAAACATCTTCACCCAAATCTCGTATAGGGGGGGGGGGGGTCCCTGGCACATAATATTTTCAGATGGGGGTCCGCGGCCAAATTGATATCAATTTGGCCGGTCCTTGACTTGAAAAAAGTCTGAAAAAACCACTGCCCTAGAGTGTGTGTAACAGTGTATGCAGTAGGGGTGTGCCGATATATCGTCCCGCGATATATCGCGATACGTTTTCGTGACGATATGTATCGTTTTGGGGAAAAAAAATATCGTTTTGATTTTTTTTTTTTTTTTTTACAATAATAATAATCAGGCATGCAAACAGCCCCGAGGTGAAAAGGGTGACAACATGTTGTTTTTTTTCGGGTCAGGTGTCACACTATTGCCCTATTTGGATTCAAAACGGCTATTGTAGCTGAAAAGCTACAAGTTTGCATGTCTGAATAATGCAAAAACAGAATTATTTGTTTGCATTTGCTTTTTTATATATATTATTTGCTTTATATATATTTTCATAATAAAAAAGTGCGTATCGTATCGTATCAAAATCGTATCGAAGTTGTGAGCCCAATATCGTATCGTATCGTTTGGTGAAATTAGTCGGCACACCCCTAGTATGCAGCAGCTGCACTGAGTATTTTCTAACTGGCAGACGTTGCTGATAGTCTCTGCCCGTCCTCACTGGGTTGACCTCGGGGTCATGTGTTGTTGATCCCACTTGATCCCACTTTAGTACAGTACGTTCCCTCTCTGTAGCCCTCAGGACTTTAACCACGCTCAGTTGATTGTTGGATTGTTGGATAGTTCCAAAATGTGTTCATTCTCTTGTGTGTGTGTGTGTGCGCGTGCGTGTGTGTGTGCAGCGCTCAGACAAGGCCAGTCAGGGGGACGTGGTGTACGAGGTGGTCAGCCTTCAGAGGGAGTCGGAGAGACGCAACGCGGGACAGCCCACCTCACCTGCTGACGAGGAGGACAACGAGGAAGGTATACATTTCACCTGTCTGTCTGTCTGTCTGTCTGTCTGTCTGTCTGTCTGTCTGTGATGTGTTTGGATCTGTCATGTGACGTGTGTGCCCTGCAGACAGGGACAGTGAGATCTCCATAATAAATCACATATAATTATTCATATTGATATTATTATTATTATTCAGACAGTGAGATCTCCATAATAAATCACATATAAGTATTCATATGGATATTGTTTACATTCTGCAGACAGTGACGGACGGTGAGATCTCCAGTGGAACATAATAAAAAATATATAATTAATTGTTATTAATATGAATATTATTATCATTCAGACAGTGAGATCTCCAGTGGGACATAATAAATATATTATTATTATCATTCAGACAGTCACAGTGAGTGAGATCTCCAGTGGGACATAATAAATATATTATTATCATTCAGACAGTGACAGTGAGATCTCCAGTGGGACATAATAAATATATTATTATTATCCAGACAGTGACAGTGAGATCTCCAGTGGGACATAATAAATATATCATTATCATTCAGACAGTGACAGTGAGATCTCCAGTGGGACATAATACATATATTATTATTATCCAGACAGTGACAGTGAGATCTCCAGTGGGACATAATAAATATATTATTATCATTCAGACAGTGAGTTCTCCAGTGGGACATAATAAATATATTATTATCATTCAGACAGTGACAGTGAGATCTCCAGTGGGACATAATAAATATATTATTATCATTCAGACAGTGACAGTGAGATCTCCAGTGGGACATAATAAATATATTATTATCATTCAGACAGTGACAGTGAGATCTCCAGTGGGACGGGGGACGTTTCCAAGGACTGTCCTGAAAAGATCCTGGAGTCCTGGGGAGGAATCCTCAACAGATGGTGAGAAAACTGTTTGCAGCATTCAAACAGGATCAGAGTTATAGAGATACAATCTTACGTGTGTTTGTTGGTACTTGAATTATATCATAATTCATATCTGCAAAGTAACTACCGTAGTAACAAAAGTTTTCAAATAATTGTAGTGGAGTAAAAGTTCAATATTTGCCTCTGAGATGTAGTAGAAGTAAAAGTGTTGAAAATTGGAAATACTCCAGTAAAGTAAAATCACACCCAGTGTGAAGTGAGCGGTGTTATTTAGAACAGTGGTCATCACAGTGATGGAAGCGTTTTTTTTAAAGTGCGTGGTGCTATTTATAGGTTATGAATTTCATCATGCGTCTCGCTAGCCAATCACAGTACTGAGCAAAGGGTCTGAATACTTATCAGCCAATCACAGTACAGGTTATGAATTTCATCATGTGTCTCGCTAGCCAATCACAGTACTGAGCAAAGGGTCTGAATACTTATCAGCCAATCACAGTACAGGTTATGAATTTCATCATGTGTCTCGCTAGCCAATCACAGTACTGAGCAAAGGGTATGAATACTTATCAGCCAATCACAGTACAGCGACCCCAACCCCACTTATAGGAGCGGCTACACCGCTCAAAAATAGAAGAAGCATTCATAAAATCACAGTCTTAAAATGTTGATGTGCTCACAAGTATAGTAACACAAACCTGTGTGTGTGTGTGTGTGTGTGTTGAGGCATGGGAACCTGTCCATGCGTCCTAAGGGTCTGTCTGCTCTGGTGAAGCCGGGGGTCCCTGAGGCCCTGAGAGCTGAAGTGTGGACCCTCCTCTCTGGTTGTCATAGCGACCACACCCTGCTAGAACGCTACCGCATACTCATTACCAAGGTAAAAAACGCACACACACACACACACACACACACACACACACTCACACACGCACACGCACACGCACACGCAGGCCAGTGGTGGCCTAAAGGTTAGAGGAACGCACATGTTGCCAGAAGGTTCCCCGGTTCGATTCCGCGGACCGGCTGCTCTAGTGGTGCTGCTCAGTGGCCAACAGTATTAAGACTGTGGTTGTACTGGTCAGCTCCCAAGTCTTGTCTGTGTGTGTCTGTTTAGGATGTTGCGGAAAATTAGCACTTGTGCTCAGCTACTACCCTGGGTAAAAACAACAACAAAAAACATGCACGCACGCACGCACGCACGCACGCACCAGTGCCACACAGTGCTACTGACCCATTGTGCTGGTTTCTCTTGTCTTCAGTGTGTGTGTGTGTGTGTCTGTGAACTGATCTGGAGTCAGGGTGTGCATGCAGACGCCTCATACCGTGCTATTTTACTTACTGTTGTTGCTGTTCTTTATTATTTCTCTGTTTATTGTTCTTATTGCTGTCGTAATGTCGAGAAATGAAAACCAAAAGACTTTTACTCTTGTGTACATTAAAGACAAGAACATTCATCTTGAAATGTGACTTTGCATAACAATGAATCCATCCAGGAGATTAGCAATGCTGTTGTGTGTGGAAGTCATGGCGCACGTGTGCCGTTATGACTGTCCCTGGACCACAGTGGAAGGCTTTAGAACCCAGAGTGCCGTTATGACTGTCCCTGGACCACAGTGGAAGGCTTTAGAACCCAGAGGATACAGATATATAGGGTGAGAAGTTCAGTCATCCGCGAAAGACTAGAACCGCTGCTCCTTCTCTTGGAAAGGAGCCAGCTAAGGTGGTTTCGGGCATCTAGTACGGATGCCTCCTAGGGAGGTCCTTGGAGTATGTCCGACCCCCCCAAGACCCCCTGGCAGACCAAGGACCAGATGGGGGGGGGGGGGGATTATATCTCCACACTGGCCTTGGAACGCCTCGGTATCCCCCCCAGGAGGAAGTGGCTAATGTTGCTCGGGGGAAGGGAAGTCTGGAGCTCTCTGCTGGAACCGGGTTTTGGATAAGCGGTTGAAGACGGATGGATGGATGGATGAAGGCAGTGGTGGAAAAAGTACTCAAATGTTTTACTTAAGTAAAAGTATCAATAGTGCAATGTAGAAGTGCTCTGTTACAAGTAAAAGTCTCAACATTTACTTGAGTAAAAGTACAAACGTATTGCCATCAAAATGTACTTAAAGTACCAAAAGTAAAAGTACTAAAGTGTTTGAAAATAGCCGATCTACCAGCTCAAGATCTACGAGCTTGTAGATCGGCTATTTTCAAATAGCCTATGTATAAAATAGGGCTGAAGTGGTTCATGTATGTTTCATAATATCATAATTTATATCTGAAAAGTAACTAGTAACTAAAGTTTTCAAATAATTGTAGTGGAGTAAAAGTACCATATTTGCCTCTGAGATGTAGTGGAGTAGGAGTAAAAGTATTGGAATTTGGAAATACTCAAGTAAAGTACAAATACCTCAAAATTGTACTTAAGTACAGTACTTAAGTAAATGTAATTAGTTACTTTCCACCACTGGATGAAGGAGGATACAACCTGAGCTTTCACATTCACTCGTCCATTTGCGATCCCTGTAGACGGCTTTGCATTCCACACATTTGAAGAATAAGCTCATATAACTTGATTTCATTGACTTAATTGGTGTAATTACTGGCAGTAGACACAACTACAGCCCGGGTTTTAGTCCACTGCATTCCTGGACTGCGTGTCAACGTGTAAGACGGTTTGTCAAGACATCTGTCAGACCGCAAGATTCCATCAGATTAGGTTGTAGGGCTTTTAGAAGGTTTGCATTGAACACTGCAACTCTGAAATCAACCGAGCCTCTGACTGAAATGATGAACACACACACGCTCCCTGACAGAGACCGGGAAAGCATCTGTCATTTTAGGTTTTTAACCCCTTTAACCATTATTTAAAACTTTGGCCATTCAAAAATAGCAGATGTACAAGCTCATAGCGCGGCTAGTTTTGAAAAATCTTGAAAATGTGGGCAAATCTTTGAATAATATATACATATATATTTTTTAAAGCGACCATTTGTAACTCAAATCTTTGCTTCTGGGGGGGTCCCTGGAACGGCATATTTTGAGATGGGGGGGGGGGGGGGGTCTGCGGCCAAATACATATTATTTTGGGGGTCCTTGACATGAAAAGGTTTGAGAACCACTGATATTATAGCAACATAAAAAAAAAAAACAGTTAGGATTTAGAAGACATATGTAGAATCCCCAGACGCAAAGATTTGAGTTAAATATGTTCCCTTTTAAAAATATATATAAAGATTTTCAAATTTTCACAATTTTTCAAAAATAGCAGATCTACAAGCTCATAGTGCAGCACTCGGTGCCACGCTATGAGCTTGTATATCTGCTATTTTTTTATAGCCAAAGAAATCTAAAAATGACACAGATGCGTTCTCGGATTGAATGGGTTAAATCGCTCCTCTAATTCTTGCATCCGTCTTTTTTTGCTGCTAAGACACAGCCTAAGTCATAGAATACGTTTTGGTCTGTGTGTTGTATTGTTAGGCTGGATGTTGTAGTTTTTGGTCTGTGTTGTAGTTTTTAGGCTGGATGTTGTAGTTCTTAGGCTGGATGTTGTCGTTTTTAGGCTGGATGTTGTAGTTCTTAGGCTGGATGTTGTCGTTTTTAGGCTGGATGTTGTAGTCTTTGGTCTCTGTGTTGTAGTTTTCAGGCTGAATATCATAAACTAGTTTGTGAGCGGTAATATTTGCTGGGGACATTATTACAGTAATGTAATTCTATAACCAGGAGAAGCTTCAATGTTGTTACAGGGAATGGAATTAATAACATACACCCACCTGTGATCTGTGTCTCACACACACACGCACACACACGCGCGCGCGCGCACACACACGCACACACGCACACACACAGAGAGAAGCCTATAGATTGTACAGTAGACAAGCTGCCATAGCAACATGCTTCATCTATTTACAGGTTGTTTCCATGCCAGTGTGTTTTCCATTTTTTCTCTCCTTCTTTTTCTTCTAACTCTCATCCAATCGGAACATACTGTAGCTAAAGGTTACAGCAGGACTCATTGCTTCTCGACATGTCCGTCTGTCTGTTTATCTGTCAGACAGGCAAACTTAAAGGTACTGTATCATGACATTCATTTTAACTTTTTTAATTTTGAATGTTTTATTTGGGGTTTTATGACCTCAATTACACCCAAAAAACCTGGACTTAGAACATTCAGTGGATTTTCTGTGGTCTGGGGTTTTCTGAATAATTAGGCTGAAAAGTAATCTGAGCTTGGCCCTTCGACAGTGAGGTCACAGTCGATTAATCCCGCCCACTCTCCTCCTCGCCCCTCCCCTCCCCTATCCTTTCCTTTGGGGGGGGCGGAGCAGAGGCGATGATTGACAGGCAAAATCCCTCACCAGCGACACCCGCAGGCAAAGATTTCTTTTTTCATTGCAGTTGAAAAGGCTTTAGAAATGTGAGAGAAAAACACCTGCCATGGATCACTGGAATGGAATTTTCACTTAAAACCTTTTGTACACTTTTGAAGGACCAGGACAAAGACTCTGAATGTGGTGTAAAAGTGAATGTCATTAAACCTTTAAGCAAAGTGTAGTTGTGTTCCTCTAAACCAGGGGTGGGCAACTTTGACGATGGTGAGGGCCACTATATTTCCACACTCACTCCAGAGGGCCACATTGCATATACTGTCAGGCCATTCTATGGCCTGACAGTAAGTAGCAAAAATAGCCGATCTACAAGCTCAAAACGCGTCGTAGCGCGACGCGTTTTGAGCTTGTAGATCTGCTATTTTTGAGCTTGTAGATCTGCTATTTTTGAGCTTGTAGATCTGCTATTTTTGAGCTTGTAGATCTGCTATTTTTGAGCTTGTAGATCTGCTATTTTTTTTTGTTGCTATTATTTTATTAGAATCCTGAAATGTAACATTTTTATTACGGTAATTTCAAATGCATTTAGTTACACTTATGTTAACTTTATGAACTTAAATACAAATACATTGGACATAAAAAAGACAATAGAATTTTAATACTAGTCATTGAGCTACTAATATAGACTGAAGTAATTAAAGCGGTTCATGTTTGCATGTTTGGAATTGTAACAGCTGAAATCATTGATATATATCAGTTTTCCGATATTAACCTGTCAGCCCCCCCGGGCCGCCAGTTGCCCATGTATGCTCTAAACAGTGGCTCAGGAGGTTGGAGCGGCTGCCTTGGAATGGCAAGGTTTCTGGTTAGATCCCCCCCCCCCCCGAACTCCTCCTGGGGTTAGTGTCTTAAAGGGATACTTCACTTTCGGGCCGGGGACACATTTAAAAAAAATATTAAAAATAAATGAAAAAAGTTATGGAAAATTCATGGCCCCCTCACACATTAGTAGGACACTGCGTGTCGTGAGGGGGCCATGAATTTTCCATAACTTTTTTCATTTATTTTTAATATTTTTTTTAAATGTGTCCCCAAGTATCCCTTTAAGTGTCCCTGAGCAAGACACTGAATCCCTAACTTGCTGCTGATGGCGTTGGTACACAGTACATTTACTCAAGTACTGTACTTAAGTGCAATTTTGAGGTACTTTTACTTTACTGGAGTATTTCCAATTTTCTATTCTTTTACTGCTACTCCACTACATCTCAGAGGCAAATGTTGTACTTTTACTCCACTACAATTATTTGAAAAGTTACTTGAAGAGTTACTTTGCAGACATACGTTTTTACGTTATATAAAACATACATTAATCACTTTTACCCAATTTTCAATTTAATTCAATTCAATTCAATTCAATTCAATTCAATTCAATTCAATTCAATTCAATTCAATTCAATTCAATTCAATTCAATAGGCTTTATTGGCATGACATTGACAAGTGTTACCAAAGCACAACTACATTTCCATCATTATGTCTTATTTCTTCCGTCTTGTGGTTGGTGTCCTTCATGGACTATAGTCATTGTATATAGTCTCTCCTCAGACTGAGTCCAATAAATAATCAGCTCAATGTTTGTCCTTCATATCTCTGAGATAATCGTCTCTCTCCGCTGCCCACTCGTCTCCTCCAACTATCTCTCTCTCTCTCTTGTTCACTCTTTCTTTCACTCTGAACGACTGAAACAAACCGACGCAGGTGTCGTTGTTGAAAAATAGCTGTCTCCATGACGATCTCTCTCTCTCTCTCTCTCTCATGTGTCTGTTAATCAGAGTGCTCCTTCTCTAATTAGCCCACTGTGAATTCAACTAATTAAATCACTTAAGCTCTACATATGCTTTATCACACGACGTTCTGTGTGCTTTTACAACGGGGCTGTGTTTGAGAACATTCTTAAAAACATTAAGAGCTGGAAAAGCATCTGTCATTTTAGATTTGAACCCCTTTAAACCGTTATTTTATACTTTGGGCTATTCAAAAAATAGCAGATGTGCAAGCTCATAGCGCGGCACTCGGTGCCGCGCTATGAGCTTGTAGATCTGCTATTTTTGAAAGATCATGAAAATGTGTGCAAATCTTTGAATATATATATTTTGAAGCGAACATTTTTTACTCAAATGTTTGCTTCTGGGGGGGTCCCAGGAACAAAATATTTTGAGATGGGGGGGGTCCGCGGCCAAATACATATCATTTTGGGTGGTCCTTGACATGAAAAAGTTTGAGAACCACTGATATCATAGCGAACACAACAAAGTGTTTCAGAAAGCTGTTATTATATAATGACCAGAACAGGAATGCCAGGGTTCTTTGTGGTTGAATGTACTGTATGGTGCTATTTCCGTGGCTTAGTCATCAGCAGAGAGAGAGTCTGCTGGTAATCAAGAGGTCACCGGCTCGCCCCCCCCCCTCCCCCGGCCCCAGTCTGTGTGTTAAAGTGTCCCCTGGGCAACACTCTTACTGTAACGCCCCCCCCCTGATCACTCATCAAGACCATCTGAGCAGAGATTTAAAAAAAGTATATCGTTGCTGTCGGGCTCTTATCTCCATATTATTCTAAATTAAAGGAATAGTCACCCAAAAAAAATCTTATTTTCCATCAGTTAGGCCAGGGGTTCTCAACCTTTTCAGGCCGTACTTTTTTCAAAAGTAAAAGTACTCATTGTGCAGAAAATGTCCCATTTCAAGTTTTCAAGTGTATAAAACATCTTTTGAAAATGGCAGATCTACAAGCTCACAACGCGTCGCATCGTGACGTGTTGTGAGCTTGTAGATCGTCTATTTTCAAATGGCTTATATAGGGCTGAAATGGTTACTGTATGTTTTGTAATAATACAAAAAAAATCTGCAAAGTAACTAGTGACTAAAGTTTTCAAATAGTTGTAGTGGAGTAAAAGTACAATATTTGCCTCTTGAGATGTAGGTGAGTAGAAGTAAAAGTATTGGAAATTAATAGTTACTTTACACCACTCTCTGTCTGTGTGTGTGTGTGTGTGTGTGTGGGGTGCGCTTCTGAGTGTGTGTGTGTGTGTGTGTGTGTGTGTGTGAGGATGACTGCGATTACACACTATCTGTGCTTACAGTGAGACTGTCCTTACCGTGACCCTACAGGCTACAATCAGCCTTATTGGATCGTCTAATCAATATTGTAGTTTGACTAAACTATGTGGCGCCTTGGAACACTGAAGCAGAAGGACACTGGTTCCACCCCCCCGTACCGTCCATATGTGTCAAAGTGCCCCTGAGCAAGGCACTTAACCCCTTAACTGCTCCCCGGGGGGCTGTATTAATATCACCCACTGCTCCTCATACTGTAGTTAGGATGGTTAAATGTATTAACTCTTTAACCACCAGAGTGTATACGTTAACCCATTGAGACCTGGGACGCATCTGTGTCACTTTAGATTTCTTTGGCTATTCAAAAAATAGCAGATCTACAAGCTCATAGCGCGGCACCGAGTGCAGCGCTATGAGCTTGTAGATCTACTATTTTTGAAAAATCTTGACATGTTTTTTGTTTTTTTTTCAAAAAACTGTTAGGATTTAGGTCTTAATGGGTTAAACAACTCACCGACTGCCAGTGATCTTTCTTACCTTTTTCAAGTAGTCGCAGAATATTTATCTCCAGTGTGATCGATCCCCTGATGGTTTTGCTAATCCCGGAGGGTTTCACTGTGCTTCAGCGAAGAAAAAAAAGATTGGAATTCATCGCCACCTCCCGTTCGCTTGTCATTATGCCACTGAGTGAAAATAGCATGTCTCGCCAAAAATACATAGTAAAACACAGGAGCCGAGATACAGGTTATTTCCCAAATACTTTAACCAGGAAGTGAATGGAGCAGTACATCTTTGGATTGGTTCTGTGTGGGAAAAAAAAATAATATATATATATATATATATACTAGGGCATTCACGAATAGTGATTTTTAGCATTCGAATTATTCGACCTATAAGTATTCGAATATTCGATCAATCGATTTGATTATAAAAAATAAAATAATAAAAAAATTAATAAAACTTTTTTTTTTTTTTTTTAATGGCATTGATGACTCTACTCAAGGAATGCGAGTTGACGTCACACCAGAGCTCACAGCTGCGTGTCTGCTGTAGAAAAGCCACTAAAAAAATAAAAATAAAATAAAACATTTTTTATTTTATTTTTTAATAGAATAATCGAATAGTGGTTTGATAGTCGAATATTCGAATATTCGACTATTCTGTTAATGCCCTAATATATACCTGTATTTTCTGCACTATAAGGCGCATCTGAGTATAAGGCGCACCTTCAATAAATGTATTATTTTCATATATAGGGCGCACCGCATTATAAGGCGCATCCGCACTATAAGGAGCACTGACGGTGCGGCTTATAGTGCGGAAACCAAGGGAACCAATATTGATACATATATAAGGCGCATCGGATTATAAGGCGCATCCGCACTATAAGGCGCACTGACGGTGCGCCTTATAGTGCGCCTTATAGTGCGGATTTTGTTTGTTTTATAGTGCGAAATTTGTTTGTTGTTGAAATGACGGAGATCTCAGAGGAAAACAGTCTATGTACTGTATGTGCAAAATGTACTGTAGCAAATACCCCTACAACGACTTTAAAGAACAGAGTTATTATTTATGGGTCAGTCAGAAGGTGCATCTGGTTGGAGAAGTAGCAGTAGTAGATGAATAGTACTAGTAGTGGTAGTATTAGTAGTGGTAGTAATAATAGAGAGAGAACACAATGTGAATGAAAGACTAGGTGTACATAGGGAACCAATGTAAACTTAAAGACACACACAGAGAGACAGAATAATGAATAATATGAGAGAGAGAAAGAGAGAGCATCAGGTGCAGCTGGGAGGAGGGGGGGGGTGGAGGGCAAGAGAAGCTTGAGTGTGTCGGAGTGTGAGAGAGAGAGAGACCTAGCAAATGAGCAAGCGAGAGAGAGCCAGTGTGTGTGTGGCCGGCTAGAGAGAGAGAGAGAGAGAGAGAGAGCGAGAGGGAAGTGTAGCCCAGTCACAGCATCTCTGTGTCTCACTGCAGTAGGCAGCACAGGGGGACACAACTCCCTCTCCTCATCCTCTCCTCCTCCTCCTCTCCCGGTATCACTCCGCCTGTGCTCATTTTCCAAAGTGTTTGCTCCTCGCTGCTTTCTGTCTGATCGACCGCATTCATTCATTCGTTCGTTCGTTCGTTCGTTCGTTCGTTCGTTCGTTCGTTCGTTCATTCGTTCGTTCATTCGTTCCCGTCCTGCTGCTCTGGGATCAGCCGGCTGGTTCATCCTAGCGGAGGAGAAGCTCTGGAGTCTGGTTTAACGACTGAGCTGAGACCAGACGCACACACTGGGACCGCTGTTCTCTCTCTCTGAGGCTTTTCTATTGGTTCGGATGGACAGCAGGGCGACACGGAGACACCAAGACGTCACGACCAGAGGACCGCCGCGCTGACTATAGAGACGCACTGGACACTTGCTCTGTCCTCCTGCCACCTCCTCTCTCTCCTCCTGCCACCTCCTCTCACCTCCTAGCACCTCCCTCTGCCCTCCTGCCACTCCCCCCTACGGCCTGTCGCCTCTGGAGAATGTCACGGCAGGCACGCCACTGAAAACAAGTTTATGGGATAAACAAGAGGAATGCGGATTGATCTCACACACACACACACACACACACACACACACACACACACACACACACACACACACACACACACACACACACACACACACAGCGCTGAGCAGCAGTGGAGCTGAACTGGATCAGTGAGGAGTTGCTGTTGAGTGGAGCTGCAGAGTTACTCTGTTTGGCTTCTCACCGCTCCTGCACAGAACCTGTTCACCAGCTGCTCCTGTTCAGCCCACCCACCTCGGAGACCCTCCTCTTCTTCTTCTTCTTCTTCTTCTTCTTCTTTCGCGTTGGATACCTTCAGGGACCCGTTGGATGATAACCACCTCGTTGGATATACCTTCACGTTTGGATACTTCCGTGTTGGATTAACTCTTCACGTTCGATGCTGCCATGGTGGATAATGTGACGCGCCGTGCGGATGTCAGCGGTTTGTTTATATGGACACATGTCACAGCAGAACAGTGTGTCTCTCTCTCTCTCTCTCTCTCTCTGTGTGTGTGTGGATGTGTTGTAAACACAGCCCTGTCCTGCATGTCCAGCGCTGTGTGCTGCTGTGAGCCCCGGCGTGGAGATCTCTCTGTGTTGATGTAGGGCTGTGTCTGTGTTTTGATTCAGACAATAGCTGGACAAACAGGCAGCCCAGACAGGCACCAAAACAAACCGAGTGACCGTGACACACAAAACAAAGTAGCAGCAAAAAAAAAAAAAAAAAAAAAAAAAAAAAACCCTGTGGGCCTGCTGCTCTGCCGCAACAAAAGACTATCTTTGAATGTCAGAGCGACACGTACGGTTTGCTTTCACCCCGCAGAGCTTAACGCAATAGAACAAGCCACATTGCTCTTTGACTGGTTTAATCTGCACTGACTGGGGATCTGTTCCGAAAGGAGGGGAGCGCAGCCCCTTTTTTGCCTCGCTGGGATCGCTGGCCGCCCGCGGCGCTGTCTTTTTTTTTTTTACTTTGGTTCCTGCTTTCCACCCCTCCGGTTCTTTTGCCTTTTTTTTGTGCGGACAGATTGTGCCCTCTCCCTCCCGGTGACAACCGGGCGGTAAGAGTCAGGGAGAGGTGGCGGCAGACAGGCTGGGCTGATCAGCGGGGGAGAGCCCCTAGCCTCCGGGGGGGGGGGGGCGCATGGAGGCCGTATCGCTAACGCTGCCGTTTGGCTCCTTCTGTCCGTTCGCTGAGGGAGAGCGCAGCTGGGCTGTTTTTTTTGCTGTTGTTTTTTTTTTATCCCCTCCTCCTCTCCGTGGCTCCTCTAGACATGACTGATGGGAAAAAGGAGAGCTGAGCCCGGCCGGCAGCCTTCCCCTGAGGATGTATTGATTTCCTCCACGCTTTGTCACTGTTTCATTTGATTGAAACCCAGCTATGTGAGAGCGAGGCGGAGGAAACACTGACTGTGTGAGAGAGAGAGAGCAAGAGAGAACGAGAGAGAAAGAGACAGAGAGAGAGAGAGAGAGACAATCTACTGAGCTCCGTTTACCCAGGGAGGTTGCGGCGGACGTAGCAGCTGAGTGGTTGGCGAGGAGGGCAGGTGTCCAGTTCTCAGCCCCATGTGCCTGGCAGCGGGCGGACGGCCATTCGCCAACCTGACCCACCCGGACGGGCTCCCAGGGCCTCTCGGGCCATGAATCGGTCCGACGCTCCGATGTCGGCGCCCACTGCCAACGGCAGCCTGGGCGGCGGGCTCCTCCTCCTCGGCCCCGGGGGGCCGCGGACCTCCAACCACTCCTGCCCCCTGGGCTGGGGCCACGGCGAGGGCCCGGAGGCCTGCGTCCTGGAGACGGCCGTCATCGTCCTGCTGACGGCGCTCATCATCGCCGGGAACCTGACCGTGATCTTCGTGTTCCACTGCGCCCCGCTGCTCCACCACTACACCACCAGCTACTTCATCCGCACCATGGCCTACGCCGACCTCCTGGTGGGCCTCAGCTGCCTGGTGCCCGCCCTGTCCCTGCTGCGCCACCCGGCCGGCGTGGAGGAGCCCGTCACCTGCCAGGCGTTCAGCTACGTCATCTCGGTGCTGAAGAGCGTGTCCATGGCGTGCCTGGCGTGCATCAGCGTGGACCGCTACCTGGCCGTCACCCGGCCGCTGTCCTACGCGCGGCTGGTGACGCCGGGGCGCCTGCGCGGCTGCATCGCCCTCATCTGGCTCTACTCCGGCCTGGTGTTCCTGCCGTCCTTCTTCGGCTGGGGGAAGCCCGGCTACCACGGGGACATCTTCGAGTGGTGCGCCCGCTCCTGGCCCACGTCGGCGCTCTTCACGGGCTTCGTGGTGTGCACGCTGTACGCGCCGGCCGCCCTCGTCGTCTGCTTCACCTACTTCCACATCTTCCGCATCTGCCAGCAGCACAGCCGCGAGATCGGCGAGCGCCGCGCGCGCTTCCCCAGCCAGGAGATGGAGGCCGGGGAGGCGGGCGAGGGCGGAGGCGACGGAGGTGTGGGCGGGGGCGGAGAGCACCACGGAGGAGGAGGAGGAGGAGGAGGGCACGGACACGACCGGCGCTACGCCATGGTGCTGTTCCGCATCACCAGCGTCTTCTACGTGCTGTGGCTGCCCTACATCGTCTACTTCCTGCTGGAGAGCTCCCACGTGCTGGACAGCCCCGCCCTCTCCTTCGTCACCACCTGGCTGGCCATCAGCAACAGCTTCTGCAACTGCGTCATCTACAGCCTGTCCAACAGCGTGTTCCGCCTGGGCATGCGCCGGCTCTCGCAGACCATGTGCTCGTTCAGCCACTGCGCGGCCGACGACCGGGACTTCGGCGAGCCGAGGAAGGCGAGGAAGAGGGCGAACTCCGGCTCCATTTGAGACCCCTGCACCCGAGGAGTGGATTTGTACAGCTCGCTTTTCTTCCCCCGAGATGTCAGGAGCTTCAGCTCGAGTCTTCTCAAGCTTAGCGTCGATTAATACTTTGCTGCGTGCCCCGAAAATAGCAGATCTACAAGCTCAAAGAGTGTAGATCGGCTTTGTTTGGGGGGCACGCGGCTATAAGTCTGAATGGGGCTCGGGTCGCTGGTGAACTTAGAGTTGACTTGACAGGGGATGAACTGTCACAAGTAGGAAGTCTTCCCACCATGACACGACGTCTCTGAGCCGACACCAGCAAAGCTACTGAGGGTGATGATTTAACGTGGTTGTTATGACAAGTTCTAGCTGTCACTGACTGTCACCTAGGTACTAGTGTTGTGACAAGGTTTAGCTGTGTGTGACTGTCACCTACATCCTAGTGTCACCAGTGCTTTATCTCAGGCCCGTAAAATGCTTGGTTTATACGTCATTGCGGAAACCGGTGTGTCGCGTGCCGAGAATGGCAGATCTAAACGTCGTGTGAAGCGTGTAGATCTGCTATTTCCGGCACGCGACATCGGTGCGTATCGACGTTTCAGTCAGGTTTCATGTTTACATTTCTGTTCATGTACATCATCAGCAGAGGAAAAAAAGAAAAGAAAAAAAGTCGTAAATTCCCCCAAGACGTTCGCTAAGGTTTTCCCTCCAGTTTTTCACGGTGATGTGGTGATCATAAATATCTTCTTGGATTAGGTTAAAGTTGATGTGATTAGCCTGTATTGGATTTGGCCCTGCATACTTACACATTAGCATCATTAGCACATAATCATGGGCCCAGTATCCTCGTTTGTACTCTTGACCTGGGTGAAAGGGTGTCCCCAGGACACATGCACACACACACACACACACACACACACACACACACACACACACACACACACGCACACGCACACACGTACACAGATGAATGGCATCTTAACAGTTCTGTTCAATAGCAACAGATGATAACGTGGCCTTGACTGTAAATGTTCTTTATCCAAAATAATGCGAGAGGGGTTCGTCAGCCTGTCCGGGTAACCCAGTAAGGTCACGAGTTCGATTCCCACAACAGTTAACATGGCTGTAAGCAGCCGTAAAAAGCAATACGGTTAAACCCCATACCTCTTGAACACTCATTTTAATGAATGCACTGCAAATAAATGCACTGGTTGAGAGTGTGAAATTGGTCCATTTTTTTTACACTCTGGTTAAATTAATCAGGATTTGCTGTGTGGCTTCAATTTAAACAACTCTACTTAATGGAGACAGATGGTACGCTGAGACAGATGGAGGGGAAGATAAAGGCCAGGTTGTCTCTACAGTAAGGAGCCTTATTTCTTTATTTCTTTATATAAACAAATGTAACATTTAGACGTTTGGAGGTCAGCCCTCAAGCTCAGCTTGAGTGGGCCTCTTCCTTACTTTCTTCACAGGTGTTACCAATGATACTAATGAAGGCTCTGTTCCATTCTGGTCAAACAAGAGTCAGGGGTGCTGATAATGTGCATGTTGGCTCACTGGAGACACTCTGCTACACCAGTGGGTCTCACAGTGTGGTCCAGGGACCCCCTCATGGTTCCTTAACCCTTTAAGGACAACTTTAAAAAAAGTTTTTTTTTTTTTACTGCTTTCTATAGTTTTAGCAATTTTCGCGATCTTTTTTTACAGTGGGCGGGGGCATTCTGTCCGGTGGCTAAATATGTCTTTTTTTTACACAATAACCGGGCGTTTTCTTTATTATTATTTACAGTAGCTCTTCTAGCCCCCAATAACTCACATCTGGCCATCAAAGACCACAGGACCTTTTTTATTGTGTAAAAAAGGCATATTTAGCCACCGGACAGAATGCCCCCGCCCACTGTAAAAATATCGCGAAAATTGCTAAAACAATAGAAAGCAGTAAATGAAAAAAAAAGAACACTCATCTTTTATTTACTTTAATTACAAGCTAAAATATAAACCTGCCACTGCCAGAGATTTTTTCATTGAAAAAAAAAAGTACTCAGGAGCCGAGATACAGAATTTTTAAGTTTTAAGTTAACAAGGAAGTGGATGGGAGTCTAGATCTTCGAAAAATCATATCTCCTTGGTCTTTAGGTCAAATTAAAAAAAAAAATTAAAAAGATTATTATTATTATTATTTTTATTTTTTTTCGAAAAAATTAAAAGTTGTTTTAGTCGTTCTAGGCAGACAGGGCTTATGGGACAGAAGTTGTTTTAGTCTTTCTAGGCAGGGAATGAGTTAATGGGTTTTAAGGGGGGTTCCAAATGGCCCCTTATGGGTGTGTAACTCTGAGAGTGTACAAGCACGGGTCCCATTTGTACACTCTCAGAGGGCGCGTTCGAAAATTACTCACCGGAGCACACTCGCCTATTAGTTTGTATTGGCCAGTGCGCTCAGTGCTGTATTTTCGAACGCACCCAGAGTTACGGGTTTGAGAACCACTGTGCTACCCTGAATGGAACAGAGCCTTCATTAGAATCATTGGTAACACCTGTGAAGGCTGTAAGGGAAGAGAGAGGCCCCATTTCCTTCCAACATGGCTGCTGTGCACAGAGCCTACTGGGAAGCAACGAAAGCGCTAAATGTTGGACCGCTGACGTAAAAACCGTCAGAATCACTCTGGTTTGAAGTGGTCTTACTTCTGGGATCCTGGTCCTCAGGGGGGGCTTCTGGAGGTTCAGGGTACGGCTGGGTGTTGAATGCTGCTAGAGCCCGACCGCTCTGCTGGCCCATTGTTATATCAGACATTATTTGACAGTTTTTTTGTTTGACAACATTGGTATCAGCAATGTGTCCCAATCATTATAGGTGAACATGTTCCAACATAAAAAGTAGTCAATCTACAAGCTCAGTTAACTCGTAGATCGGCAATTTATTAATATATTTTTAAACATTTTTGTAAGTTAAGTTGTAATTTGTATTTATTTGTTTGCTCCAAGTTGTAGAGAAAATGTCAATCTTTTTTTACATAGCATCTGTAATCGGTGGTCTAGGACTCTCCACATCGGGATCAGCACTGGACCCAAAAATTGTCTATCGGTCGGGCTCTATATATACTGCCCTTGATGATGGAAAAGTTCTTAAGTTGTTAATTCTCCCTGGAACTTGGACGGTTCTACAGAAAGTCCCTTTAGGTCCTCCTTAACCGCAAAGACTGTTGCTCCATCTCGGGACTAGTTTGTAATGCCTTTTTTAGTTTCCGCAGCACAGTGTTTCAAACACCTCGTCTTTGCAGTTTCCTTTTTCCCCAGCAGTTTGTATTCGTGTACATTCCCCTCGACCCATCGGATGTTTTCTAGATGATGTCAACGAGACTTTCATACTGTTTTTGTCAGCCAAGCGACGAACCAATGATATCTCCCGAGACGTTTCCCCCCCCCGACCTGATCGATGCTCTTGGAGTCATTGTGTGGTCGTCGGTGGGTTTTCTAGAGCGCTCTAATCATGTCCTTGTTGAGGGCTGAGTGCACCTGTTTGTTCCAAATCAACTCCACACACCGGCTGAAAAACACTGATGACTTTATCCCCGCCGTCTCTGGCTGACGGATGGTGTGTTGATGAGTGAAATCGTCAGTGGTGGAAATAGTACTCAATTGCTTTACTAAAGTAAAAGTATCAATACTGCAATGTAGAAATACTCTTGTTACAAGTAAAAGTCCGGAATTAAAAATTTACTCGAGTAAAAAAAAGTATTGTCATCAAAATGTTTCAGGTTTTCAAATGTATAAAAATCTTTTGAAAATAGCAGATCTACAAGCTCACAATGCGTGGCAATGTGGGCTTGTAGATCGGCTATTTTCAAATGGCCGAAATGTATACAGAGCTGAAGTGGTTAACTCTTTCAGTGCCAAGAGTATTTTCATAAAGTACTCCCAAACTGCCAGGAATTTGCGTTTTTTTTTATTTTTAAATTTTGTAATCTTTCATTCAAATAAATGATCTGATTGGGGTTTTAAACCCATAATACAGTTCTACCAGTAGAGAGCAACAAATCGACACATTGATGACCTCGCTGGCTCACTCACCCCCTCCCAAACAGGCTCACGTCATATCCGGTCCTAACCGGATGTTGACATTTTGACAATCGTTGATCAGGCTAAATTACGATGCGATACACGACTACGATGACTGATCGTCACCCAGACCAAAGAGAGTAGACGTGGACCTCTCCGTTCGCTTTTTATACTGTGTGAAAAAAACGTGACTTTCCCTATTCTGGCCGAAAATCACCGGAGAAAAACAACGTGACCCGGAAATGAAATTTTTTTTTTACATCCGGCTCCGGGTGAGTCTGATGTAGTCAGGAAGCGAAAGTGATCATGAAAAATATACAGAATAGCGCGACCACAGTCAAAAGTAAAAACTCGGGATTTCTCGTGCTGGCACTGAGGGTACTCGGGAAAAACTCGGGATATGTCGGGGCGTGGCACTGAGAGAGTTAATGTAGGTTTTGTAATGATAATCAAATTCCACAAAGTAACTAAAGCTTTCAAATGACTGTAGTGGAGTAAAAGTACAATATTTGGATCCGAGATAGTAGTGGAGTAGAAGTAAAAGTATTGGAAATGCTCAAGTACAAATACCTCAAAATTGTACGGTACTTAAGTAAATGTACTTAGTTACTTTCCACCACTGGAATTCGGTTGGAATGGGGATGCGTGCGTATATATAGATCGGTGGTTTTCAACCGGTGGTCCGGGGACCACCAGTGGTCCTTGAGGGAGTCCCAGGGGGTCCCCCAGCAAAATGAGTTAACATAGCGTCACAATCATTTTTAACCACTTAGCTTTGGCTATTCAAAAATAGCAGATCTACAAGCTCATAGCGCGGCACCGAGTGCCACGCTACGAGCTTGTAGATCTGCTATTTTTGAAAAACCTTGAAAAAGTGTGCATATCTTTTGAATATTTATATATTTTTTAAAGCGAAAATTAACTGATGTCTTTGCTTCTGCTGGGGGGTCCCTGGCACAAAACATTTTCAGATGGGGGGGTCCGCGGCCAAATGTATATCAATTTAGGGGTCCTTGGCACTGGAGTAGATGACAGGTTGGAAACAAAACCAACACAACCAAACCCCCTTCCTTGATATTGTGACTGTTGTTGTTGTTGGCTGCTATAATAAGCTGCTTCTGGTTGTAACTGGTAGCTCCTCCTTCTGTTTGCATTCCGTTTGGACTTTTGCCTAAAAGATGCGTTTTTTATTTTCCGAGAGGAGCTGAAGAAGATGTCACGTTCTTGGGACGCGTACACGTACGCGGCACATTGCACTTTTAGTTTTTTAACCCATTCAAACCTGGGAAAGCATCTGTGTAACCACTTCATCCATATTTTATACTTTGGCTATTCAAAAAATAGCAGATCTGCAAGCTCATAGCACGGCACTGAGAGCTTGTAATTTATTTATTTTTTTGCAAATATATATATTTTTTAAAGAGAACATTTTTAACTCAAACCTTTGCTTCTGGGGGGAGGGGGCAACATATTTTGAGATAGGGGTCCGCGGCCAAATAAACATCAAAATATGTTGTTCCAGGGACCCCCCCCCCCCCCCCCATAAGCAAAGATTTGAGTTCAAAAAAGCGGTTTAAAAAAAATACATGTATTCAAAGATTTGCACAAGACGTTCCAAGATTTTTCAGATATGGTCGATCTACAAGCTCGTAGATCTATGAGCGTGTAGATCTGCTATTTTTGAACAGCCAAAGTATGAAAAATGACTAAAATGACACCGATGCGTTCCCGGGTTTGAATGGGTTAAAAGGAAGGACTAGTCTTTAGGCTGCATGACATTCATATCTGACCAGATTGACCTTGTGACGCTGACACACTGTACTGTATGCTATTCATTTATACTCTGACTGTCGCTCTACGAAAGTAAAGCCAGATCTACTGTACAAGCCTGAGGACGCATCACATCGCTCGGACATCTAGGAGCTCAAAACGTAACCCGTTTTGAGCTTGTAGATTGGCTGTTTCCACTATTAACCCATTAAGACCTGAGGCTATTCTTTAAAAAAATCTAAATCCTAATAGTTTTTGGAAAAAAACTAAAAAAAAAAATCTAAAAAATGTTTTTTCCAGATTAAAAAAAAATAGCAGATATACAAGCTCATAGCGCGGCACGGTGCCGCGCTATGAGCTTGTATATCTGCTATTTGCGTTCCAGGTCTTAATGGGTTAAGTATAAAGTTATTCAATTATGTAAGTTATTTGTTTATTATATCTGCCCCCGTGCACCTTTTTGTTTACAAAGCATAAAAGCCAAACGGAAATGTGATTTTGTATTCGTAATGTTCCGAAAGACAATTAAATCGTTAATTTGCAATTATTTAAGTGAAATGTCATAATGTCGACAGCCCTGCGTAGATCTGTTATTTCCGCAGAGTGACACCGTCGTAGGAGAATGCAGAATTAAGTCTCATTCCGGTTTCCAAAGTGAAGTGAATTCTCTCTTTTAGTCTTAGCCTGGTCTGTGCCGTTATCATATCCAAATGTTGGTGTTTGTCTTTTTCTATACAATAATACTGAAAACACTGCAACAGGAAAATGTCAAACAGGACGATGAGTATTCCCATATGAATATGTACAGTATCACACAGATACGGTAGAATTAATGCGTTTCATATGAATATGTATCTCACAGGAAACGGTAGAAACCATTTCAGCTGGTGCACAAAGTTGTCATTCCTCTTTTATACGTCGGGAATTTTGTGTTTTGTTTCACGATTGTCGTGTAACAGGATTTAGGGCCTACAGTACAAAATCCTGACAGTCCGCTTTTACACTCTCAGAGTAAAAAACGTCACCCATATATTGGTTTGGCCGATATATTGGCAATCATCATCATCGGTATTGCCAATTATGCAGCCGATGTTTAACCAATTTCAACCTGGGCACGTCATCATAGGAGAAAATCTTCTAAAAATGTCAAACAATTTAAAAACAAGTTTGAACAGTGGTTAAGTACATTTTTTTTTGCTTGCTTGTTCGTTGTATAATTAAAGTTAAATGTTATTTTCTTTATGTTGCTATTTAATATACTTAATTTCAAATGTTTTCTTTATGTTGATATTTAATATACTTAATTTCAAATGTTTATCTTTGAGAAAGTTATGTTTATTTTTTATTTCTTTGCTTCTGAGTTAAATGTTCTCAAATCGAAACTGTAATAAAATCTAAGATTTTCAAATTGATGAACTTTTTTGACATATCGGTCAAAACATGGGCAATCGGTGGGCTAGGACTTTTCAGAATTGGGATCGGCATCGATCTCGGAGTTAAAGTCATAATGTGTAACTTAAGCAAAATCTAAAGTTATTTTTTTACTTGCATTGGTATATCTTTCACAATAACCATTCCACAATGAATTTATTTTTTGACAACTTCTCTGAACACAGGCATCGGTACAAATGTACTATTTTAAAGTTCATACATACCGTTTCTGTCGACGTCATTATTGCCTTCCAAACTTCCCTCTGCGCTAGGAACCCTGCAGCCTTTGTTTTGGAGCGGTACTTCCGTGGTTTTATTTCGAACTCTGGGGAATCACGGTTCTCACAGACACCAGAGCTGCCAGCGGTGTTCCCCTAAAAGACTACAAAGATGGATGTCACACATTATGACTTTAAATGGAACTCCCAGGGTTTTGCAGTGTAGGTCAAGGTGCTTTAAACCCACAGAGAATGAATGTGCATTCATTCTGTTGAACGTGCGTGTATATTGTGATAATGACCATACTGGTTTGGTAGAACGAGATACATGAAAAAAAAAAGTGCATTGTGTCAGGTTTGGAATCCTTTTAAGACTTTCCGGTTCTTAACAGACCGATTCCTATATATAAAATTTAAAAAATGGCCTTCATTAGAAAAATAAATATAAACACAAATTCATACTTGAGGCGGTTCCCAATGTAACCTCTGGGTAAGGGTTCCTAGTGGACCTTACAGGTCTATAACTCTGAGAGTGTACAGATGGAACCAAATGGACCCTTACGGGTCCATTTGGTTCCATCTGTACACTCTCAGAGTTACGATGGTCCTTGAAATTAAAACAAGTTTGAGAACCACTGGTATTGTCATGGTACAGCAGATGTAAAATCCACACACCAGTTCCGACGGTGTGCAAAAAAAAAAAAAAAACGATTCTGGAAACGGTTCCAAATGTGTCGGAACCGATTCCGAATGTTGGATCTGGTTCCTCCAGATCCCAATCCTACATTGGGTGGGGTGTTGCAGCTTATAAAAATCCTACTGTATAATAATAAATATATTTATTTAGTTATGTTCAAAGTACTACTGGTTGAGTATGAGTACTGTGTGTGTGTGTGCGCGTGTGTGTGTGTGTGCGTGCGTGCGTTGTTACACTGCTGTACAACGCAACACACGATGAGATTGTTGAATCTTTATACGCAGCATAACGTAAGGGTTGTGTAGCTGCTGTGGTGTCATGTGTGTGGATTAGCAGAACTGTGTTACGTTTTTTTATTTTTCTCAAAAGTCTCTGGTTTCACTGTCCATGCAATAAACGCAGAATATGACATCAAAGGATTGCAGTGTGTGTGTGTGTGTTGTGTGCATGTATTATTATTATTATTAGAGCTGATCTTCGAATCTTTTTTGGGCTGTCGAAGCTGCTGAACCAAAAATCGCTGCTCACTTGGCGTGTGTCTAACCAGAGATAACATTCACGCCGGAATTACATTAAACATGAGTTGCAGGCTAGACTATAGTGCAAAACAAATTCTATAGAGATGATTCATAATAATACAGTATTATGACGATAGACTGTAACGACCATACCGTAAAGGAGGTAGTTGTTTATGTTGATTTCAGTCAACACGTGGATTCACACACCGTTTAATCTAAAACCTTGTTTTTTTTTTGTTTGTTTTTTTTACATTTGTTTTCGAACCCGCGGCGCGCTAGGCCAGCAATCCGGGCCTAATCTAAGCCTTGTTGATAGTTGATAGTAGATCCTTTGCAGATGTACAGTATACTGTACTTACCACTCATGTAGTTCATGTGAGATGCATGTTTTCTCTGTCTGTGTTTATAAGACGTCGTGACGTGTCATAAATAGTCCATTTGATGACATATCCAGCAGGGGCGTAGCCAGAACGCTGGCAGCAGCTGGGCCTGGGCATTTGCGGGTGGGCACTCACACGAACGCGATTTTTTTTGGGGCGGTTTTGTGCGGATTTGGGAGTTTTTTTGATACTTTATTTCGGTTTTAGGGTTGGGGTTGTTAGGGTTATTTAATTATTTGGGGGGAGCCAGCCCCCCAAACTCCTGAAATGCATAGAAATCATATGAAATCTAAATAAAGAAATGTATATTAATTATATTGAATTATTATATATTAATTATATTATTTATGTATTTATTAACTGTTAATCCATTATGAAGAATTCCGTTTTCCAGATGAGCATAACAACATAAGAGTTATTCTTTAAATGGGCACACGATGTAATTATATTGATTAATAATTTTATTTATTTATATATATGCACTTATAAAAATTACTGAATATATATATATATATATATATATATATATATATATATATATATATAATTTTTTATTTTTATTTTGGGTGGGCACAACAGGCGGGTGGGCCCAGGCCTACCTATGCCCACCCGTGGCTACGCCCCTGATATCCAGATGGAGAAACGGTCACTGATTGCGCGGCATCTCTCATTGTTATTATGTACGTTGCCTCCTACATCATTGTGCTTATGCTTAGCTGTACATTTCTAAAGATGAAATTCAAAACGTATCGATTTTGGTACAGTATGGTGTGGTTTTAACTGTGGCTGCAGTTAGCGTTAACAATCTCTCAACATGTCGTTCTGCAACGCGTCGTGGGTTTGTAGATATTTATTTAATTTTTCATTTTGATCAAAATGAAAAATAAAGTGATTTTTTAATTTATTTTTTAAAGAGGAATAGTCGATTTATTTTCCCGTGCCATCGAACGAAGCTTCGAAGCTTTGTACTATTTGGGTTAGCCCTAGTTATTATACTTGGCCAGATGTCCACACAAGTATAGCAGAATTTGAGAAATAAACATTGTGGGGACCACTTTCCTGGTCTTCACGAGAAATGTTTGTTTTCTGGTAAAAAAAAAAGAAAGAAAAAAGTGACAGCTGCCCACTCAATGCATTTGACCACTCATACGGTCGCCATGCCAACCAGCCCCATCTGGAGGGGGCGGGGGTCGAGTGGATCCCACGGGAGCCCTTTCTCTAAAGTAAAAGAGTGATTATTACGTCAATATCACTGAGTGGATGGATAGATAGATAGAATACTTTATTGACAAGCAATTAAAACAACTACAGTGTCTCCAATCAAAGGCTTGGATACAAAGCCAAAGCTTGTTTTTTTCCATTGGGGTCCAATGGTCCACTAGGACATTGGTTCTCAAAGTGGGGTCCGGGGACCCCCAGGGGTCCTTGAGGGGGTTCCAGGGGGTCCCCAGCTAAATGATGGATAGTTAAGAATCATCTAGTGTACAAACTAGTGTACAAATGGAACCAAATGGACCGACAGTGTGGAATAAACTCCCATTACACTCCCATTACACTTAAGACAGGCAGCCTCTGTCGATAGCTTTAAAGCACAGCTCAAGACCTATTACTTCACTCTTGCTTTTAGCTGATTCTTTGGTTGATTTTTAATTCCTCACTGTATTCCCTATTTTAATGTTGTTTTTTGCCTTTGCTTTTATTTTATTTTATTTTATTTTTGTTTGCTTTATTGTTAAATTGGTTCTAACTGTAATTGTATTCTTGCTCTGTAAAGCACTTTGAGCTGCATTTCATGTCATGAAAGGTGCTATACAAATAAATAAAGTTTATTATTATGGGTCTGTAACTCTGAGAGAGTACAAATGGACCCAAATGGACCCTAACAGGTCCATTTGGTTCCATTTGTACACTCTCAGAGTTAAACTAACATTGATTTTACAATATTTGGGTCCCAGAGATAGAAATGCCATTAAAAGGGGGTCCGTAGCCTAATGCATGTAAAACTGGGGGTCCTTGAAATTAAAATGGTTGAGAATCACAGCTAGAGCCGTAAAAAAATCTTCGCTTATGGGGGGTCCCTGGCGTATCTTTTCAAATGGGGGGTCCGCCGGCTAATAAGTGTCAATTTGGGGGTCCTTGACATGAAAACGTTTGAGAACCACTGCACTAGGAGACAATACAACACCCAAGACTATAGTATACAATGAATGTATTAATTAAAGACTCCCTGCTCTCCCTATCCTATCCTATAAACCCATTTAGGGAAAAGTCTCATCTCTCTGCCTGTCTGTCTGTTTATCCTCTGTGTGTATGTTAACTCATTGAGTGCCATTAACGTGTTTCACGTGTTTTAGCGCTATGGTGCAACGTGCCATTAACGTGTTTCACGTGAAAAAAAAACGAAAACGAAAACTAAAAAAAAAAAAAAAAAAAAAAAAAATCTTTTGCAGCTCCATCCACTCCTTGTTTAACTTATAACTGAAAAAGGCTGTATCTCGCTTCCTAAGCACTTTTTTTTTTACTTTGAAAAAATAAGAAAATAAAAATGGTAATGGCCAGAAATAGATATTAATAATTCTTGCACTCAATGAGTTAAGATGAGACCTGTATTGATCCTGTGAGGGAAATTAATTCACGTGTGTGTGTGTGTGTGTGTGTGTGTGTGTGTGTGTGTGTGTGTGTGTCTGTGTGTGTGTCAATTGAACAGAGGTTATTGACTCGCAGTCTTAGATGATCAGTTAATCAATAATTGACTTTACTCTGTCAGCGATGCACCTCTCTACCAGTCTGTCTCTTTCTGCTATAGTCTCTCTTTCTGCTAGTCTCTCTCTCTAAGAGTCTCTGTCTTCCATTCTCCTGGGTGGGCTCAGATAGGCGGGGTTAAAATGTGCTTTGATGAGATTAGAACATCACTCTATCTATCCGTTATCAATTATTCTATTATTATTATCTGTTACCTTTTCACTTCATTTTCTTCTGTAATATAATTCAAAAAGTGAAACTTTCATATATTCATTGCGCATACGGTGCAACATTCAAAACCTTTTTTGTTTTAATCTAGGATGTTTATGGCATACAGATCACATGACAGCTCATACACAGCTCTTTTGAATATTTCATTGCATCTAGAATATATTACAAAAGAAAATGAACTTTTACATTATATTATATTTTTGAAGGATCTGTATAAATACACACTGTGTGTGTGTGTGTGTGTGTGTGTGTGTGTGTGTGTGTGTGTGTGTGTGTGTGTGTGTGTGTGTGTGTGTGTGTGTGTGTGTGTGTGTGTGTGTGTGTGTGTGTGTGTGTGTGTGTGTGTGTGTGTGATGAGTTAAAGACATGGGTGAAACCAGCCTGCATTTTTCAGGAACTCATTTTGTTAGCTAATGACACCCATTGAAGGAACCAGGCCCTCCAGGAAGAGTGTGTGCGCGTGTGTGTGTGTGCGTACACACGAATAAGCCAGTGAAATTGCATTAGAGAATGACGTCCACTTTTATCTAGACAGTTATTACCAAGGATTGTGTGTGTCTCTGGTCTACATACCTTTGGATAAGTGTGTGTGTGTGCGTGCATGCTGGACTGAGTTCAGGGCTGTAAATGACTTCCTACTCGTTGTCTTTCTCACGCAGCACAATGATTAATTAATGTGATTAAATGTGTTCTGAGGTCAGATTGTAGCATGGTATGCAACAGCTAAATTACTTTTTTATCAATCTGTTCAGTACAGGTTCCTGGACCAGCAACAACACACACAGACCTGTTCATGTCAAGGACCCGCATGTTCACATGTATTTGGCCACGGACCCCCATCTGAAAGTAGTTTGTGCCAGGGACACTCATAGCAACAGATTTTTGGTTTAGTTTATGATTCATATCTCAGTATATGTGCACAAAATAATAATAATAATAATATAGCACAATACTCAACCTGGACATATACACACACCATACACAGAAACTAAAGTAAAATGCAATTAAACTAAATAACATTAACCAACTGTAAAATAAACAAGTAAGACGCGCGAACGCGGGAAGCGAACGCAGCTCGAAAATAACAATAGAGAAGAATAGAAAGGAATGAGCAATTGTAGAGAAGTGGGTGGTACAGTTAAAATCCCATGTTACAGCATAGCTAGCTAGCAAGAAGAAATCTAAAACTGTCCTCAAACTAAGGCGTTTTCAACTTGCCATCCGGCCTGAAATATACAGAAATGACATGGAATTCTTAGATATCCCAATAGATGAACTCGTGTAGATGCTTTTAGATGTGTTATTTTTGACTGTAGCTGCTATATTTCTCTCAGAGGAGTGTAATTAGTCACCCAGGGGCAGGCGGATTTCAGCCACCCTGTAGATCTGTCAGCAGCCAATGAGAGCGTGAGTCACATGGGGGCGCGGCTGCACACAGGCAGTGCACACAATACTGCACACAGACACACAACCCGAGCACGGTTTCATAGTAAGCTCCACTTGCGCGGAGGCGCGCCTTCGGTGCGCCTCCTTCCGCTGCGTTCGCAATAAATGAATAAATAAGCATAAACATTGAAATAAACATTGGTGCAGTGGTACCTAGAAGGAAAATCAGATTCTGCAGTCACATAAACAATGATTGTCGTATTAATCTTAAATAAGATCCTGATCATTAACCCTATCCATGTGAGAATTATAAAATTGCACACTTCTGAAAATAGAGCTCCACCTTGTTAAACCATTAAGATTTTTAGATTTCTTTGGCTATTGAAAAAATTGCAGATCTACAAGCTCATAGCGCAGCACCGAGTGCCGCGCTACGAGCTTGTAGATTTGCTATTTTAGAACATTTTTGAAGATTTGTGCAAGTCTTTGAATATATATTATATATATTTTTAAATCAAACGTTCTTAACTCAAATCTTCTGGGGATTCTACAAATGTCTTCTAAATCAGTTTTTGGAAAAATGTATGTTGCTATTAATATCAATGGTTCTCAAACGTTTTCATGACAAGGACCCCCAAAATTATATGTATTTGGCCGTGGACCCCATCTCAAAATATTTAGTTCCAGGGACCCCCCTTGAAGCAAAGATTTGAGTTGCAAATGTACCCTTTACAAAATATATATATATTGAAATATTTGCACACATTTTCGGTGCCGCGCTATGAGCTTGTAGATCTGCTATTTTTTTGAGTAGTCAAAGGAATCTTAAAATGACACGGATGTGTTCCCACCTAAATGATAAATTCTCTTAATGCTGCTAGTTTCCCTAACTGAATGAACCACAGAGAAGCCACAGGTGCAGAGGAGGCTTTCCACTTCTTAACTCATTCACTGCCACTGACGTAATTGACGTAATTATTCCCGTTTACCAATCCTGCCACTGACGTAAAAAACTTTTCTTTTTTTTTTCAAATTTGACCCAAAGACCAAGGAGATATGATTTTTCGAAGATCTAGACTCCCATCCACTTCCTTTTTAACTTAAAACTTAAAAATTCTGTATCTTGGCTCCTGAGTACTTTTTTTTCCCCGATAAAATCTCTGGCAGTGGGCAAACGCGGCCAGCAATAATTGTGGCAGTGAATGAGTTAATGGAGTAGTTCACCCCTTTTTTTTCCTTTCAATTACGCACCCCATGAAGCCTTGAATTCATGAAGATGCATTTGTGTCACATTCGACGCAAAGATTTTAGTTATAAATGTTTGCTTTAAAATAATATAAATATATTCATTTGCACACATTTTCTCGATTTTTCAAAAATAGCAGATCTACAAGCTCGTAGCGCGGCACTCGGTGCCGCGCTACGAGCTTGTAGATCTGCTATTTTTGAAAAAAAATTGTAAAATAATGCTTTTTTAGCTCAAATGAAAAAGTGACACAGATGCTTCTTCAGGTCTTAATGGATTACTAGGAGACCAATCTTAACAAGAGCAAAACCATATTTAACACGGTCTCTTTTGAACCTGGATCCCCAGTAGTAGACTCATCAGAGAGAGTTGTTTTGGGAGTTTATATCATTGTTTTATATAGTTGTGTGTCATCAAATAATGCTCAGGAATACGACAAAAACAAGTCACCATGAATTCATCTTTTGGGTTAACTATTCCTTTATTCCATTCAATCCAGAAACGCATTATGTTTCATTTTAAGATGTCTGTGGCTATTCAAAAATAGCAGATATACAAGCTCATAGCACACGGCTATGAGCTTTGGAGTAAAAGGGACGTCTTGGCCATTTAAAAAAAAAAATGTAGTCATGGATAGTTACCCACCACTCCCGTATATCTGGGCAGCTCCACAGAATGTGGACAAGATTTGTATTTTTAAAATGTTTCCAAAAATATTCCATATTCTTATTAATATTCTTTAAAGATTTTTTTTTTTTAAATACATCTGTTTGACATTTAACCCCCAGCTGTCAAAAACCTTTCAATTTATAATATCGAACAAACACAATCATTCACATCTTGTTGAAGTTGTAAATAGCACATATTGATATACAGTATACATTTATAATAGATAATTATATATTCCTTTTCTAGAAGTGTATGTAGAGTACGTTTACTATTGATCGACTAATCCACTGGTTCTCAATATTTGGTCCGGGGGTCCTAACTCTTGAGTATACAAAACGATTTTAAAGTGTACATTGGAATCAAGGGCTACCGATGGCTGAGTGGTTAAAGGCACGTACCACATATAGGCTCTCTGACAGCGACTCTTGACGGTTCGATTCCCCAGCCCGGGAGGACCCCAATTGCTGCGGGTCACTCCCTTACTCTTTCCACGTTTCCTGTCAATCTCCACTCTACTGTCAAATAAAAGCAGAAAAAGACCCCAAAATATATATGTTTTAAATGTGAATATTTTTCACTTTGAATAAAAAAAAAACGTTCATAATGTCACTCTGAAAGTGATTCAAACGATACGTCGTCATTATAGTTGTGTTGTGGACTCTGCATTCCACTTCAAGTTATAACGATTTTTTTAATGAAATATTTATACTTCACGTTATAGTTATTGTGTTCGGCATGAATGGCGCTCCTGTGTTGTCCCTAGATGATATATTTTAGTAGCCAACCCAGAGAACAGAGTAGCCAGCAAGCATTACACACAGGACCAACTGGCGGCGTGCACTATCTAGGTCGTCCCTGCATGAGAACATTTTGAATTAATGATGTAATTCGGAGGCTTTACCCCCTGAGCCACCCAGACATCACTGGCCTGTCTACATTTTAACTGTTTGTTCGACCAGCAAACAGTATGAAATTACAATGTATTGTTGACAGTACTAGCACATTTAGGCCTAGGCTACACGTATATGGATCTTTTACTAAACGGATATTTTAGTCCTCCGTTTTTAAAAAGAATCCCTGGCCACATGACAAAGATTTAAATAAATCCCTGTCCACACGTAGACACAGAAACGCATTGATCAGCTGCAAGTTTCAATTTTATATCAGATTTTATATCTACATTTATTTTATATATGAGGGGCCAAATACATATAGCCTATACATATTTTTAATCACATGTTAAGGCCCAATACTGCAATAGCTGCATTATTTTAATAGCATCACCACTGAGCATACGTGAACATAAACGAAAACAACATTATTAGGGCGCAGCTGCAGCGCAAACAGTAGCCATGGTTCACATGACGCTGAGTCCTTGGTTTATAGTGGTGTTCAATTTTTTTTACATTGCCAACTCTCACATGTACATAAACGTTCAGATTTCAAATATAAAGTGCTTACCCCTGAGCCACGGATGTTACAAGGTGATCCGGACCGCGATAAGTACCCGTATCTCCCGTATTGTTCAATAAAAAGCATTTTAATCCCATCGCCGGACATTTTCTTTTCTTTTTTTCCTTTTTTTTGTAATGTATCGGAGTGCAATACACCCCCCAACCATTAGTGTCGCATGGTTGAAAGCGTCGGAGAAAATTTTGAGAAAATGGCCGGCGATCGGATTAAAATGCTTTTTATTGCACAATACGGGAGATACGGGTACTTATCGCGGTCCGGATCGCCTTGTAACGTCCGTGGCTCAGGGGTAAGCACTTTATATTTGAAATCTGAACGTTTATGTACACGTGAGAGCTGGCAATGTAAAAAAAAACACCACCATAAAGCAGGGACTCTAAGCACCATGACTGTCATGGTATGACAGTCATGTTTCAGGGCTACGCAAACAGTAGCTCCGACGGAACCTCTCCCTCCGCTGTATAGCTCCGAGATGAGCTATACAGCGGAGGGAGAGGTTCCGTAGGGGCTACGCAAACAGATGAGTTTTACTTCATCAATTCATTCCATCGTCCCAAAACTCCCCGCCCCACGCACCTTTTGAGTCTCTTGGTCTACATACCTTTGGATAAGTGTGTGTGTGTGCGGCCTGTCTACATTTTAACTGTTTGTTCGACCAGCAAACAGTATGAAATTACAATGTATTGTTGACAGTACTAGCACATAGACGCTAATAGACAGTAGTCCGCGTTACGTTATAGAAATACACCAATTAATGCAAAGACCATTTCTAATAGTTTTTTCGGTGTTTAAAGCACGCACACGCACGCACGCATGCACACACGCACACACACACACACACACACACACACGCACATACATTTCAGCGCAGGAAAAGCCCTGATAGGTCTGTGATATCATTCCATGCTTGCAACTTTCATATTTTCTGTACACTTTGTATTAATAACCCATTAACTCTTAAACTGCCAGAGTTTCTGTCTGTAGCCTCTGCCAGTGTTTTCTAAGCTAGTACTTATAAACTTATAAAAATGTTATATTTTTTTGTCCGTTAATTTTTTAACATTGAAGTGAATGGAGCAGCAACTTTTTGGAAAATGTTATCTCCTGGTTCTTTGTGACGAACGGAAAAACGGAAAAACACCAAAGATTTTTTTTTTGTACGGACGGACGGACGGCCTGACGTCCGTCCGTCCGGCCGTCAGTCAGGCCGTCCGTCAGTCAGGCCGTCCGTCAGGCCGTCCGTCAGGCCGTCCGTCCTCTGGATGTCCAAGGACATGGGAACAGCAGAGCTCTGAGAGAGGAGGCTGCTTGTTAACCCATTGAGACCGGGAAACGCATCCGTGTCATTTTAGGATTTCTTTGGCTATTCAAAAAATAGCATCTGCAATTTTTTTTTGAAAAATCACGGAAAATCTGTGCAAATCTTTGAACATAATATATATATGTTTTAAAGCGAACATTTTTAACTCTGATCTGTGCTTCTGGGGGGGGGGGGGGGGGTCCCTGGAACAACATATTTTGAGATGGGGGGGTCTGCGGCCAAGTACCATTCTGGGGGGTCCCAGACATGGAAAAGGTGGAGTACCACTGATATATTTTTTTAGATATATGTATTTGGCTGCGGACCCCCATCTGAAAACATTTCGTTTTGAGTTACAAATGTTCGCTTAAAAATATGTATATATTCAAAGAATTGCACACATTTTGAAGAATTCTCATAAAATAGCAGATCTACAAGCTCGTATTGCATATCTGCTTTTTTTCTTATTTTTTTAAAGATATTATTTAGGCTGACAGGAAATGGGGAGAGAGATGGGGGGGGAAGGGGGGGGGTGACACAGAGCAAAGGTCGTCGGGATCGGGAGTCGAACCCGCGACCAGCCCTATGTGGTATGCGCCTGGACCGCTAGGCTATGGGTCGCGACCCATATCTGCTATTGTTTTTATAGCCAAAGAAATCTTAAAATGACACGGATGAGTTCCCGGGTTGAGCGGGTTAATTACTCTGCACTGATTAGCGCTGTCTGTCTAAACGCTCTTAACGAGGAGAGATGAGGAGCGTGGAGAAGCTGACGCCGCCGAGAGGCAGAGGGGTTGCTGCTATTCCTGGGCCTGTCACAATTAGCACACCTGATCGCAATTATTCTGAGATAACTGCACAAATCATCAGAATCGTTTTCCATGGGGCACGGTGGCGCAGTCGCCTCACAGCTAGAAGGTCCTGGGTTCGATTCCCGCAGGGGACGCTGTGGGCGCTGGGGGCGTGTTCTCTTCTCCGCGTCATCAGTGCCCATACCCTAGGTGGGGTTGGCGAAAGGGCCTACTCTGTGTGGAGTTTGCATGTTCTCCCTGTGTCTCCTAGGGTAGGTACCCTCACAAAAACATGTAGTAATCCTGGTCACTATACTGCCTCCCCCTGGCCAGCCGGGGCGCCTGATGTAGGGGAAGGGAACTGGTTGGAATAACGTGTTCCTTCCACACGCTACGTCCAACCAGGGAAACTCTCCCCTGTCAGGTGACAAGAAGGTCAGTTGGCTCTCATGCATTGAAGGAGGCATGAGCTCGGCCCTGGCCTCCCTAGGTTGGCAGAGGGAAGGTAGGTAGTGCCCAGGATTACATAGACAATTGGCACTGGGTGTAAAAAATAGGGTTACAAAATCGTGGGACAAAAATTTAATTAAAAAAAAAAACGTTTTCCGTGCATCCGTATAACGCAGTGGTGGAAAAAAGTACTCAAATTCTTTACTTAAGTAAAAGTACCAATACTGCAATATAAAAATACTCTGTTTACAAGTAAAAGTCCAGAATTAAAAATGTACTTGAGTAAAAGTACAAAAGTGTTCAAAGTGGTCAAAATGTACCTAAAGTACCAAAAGTAAAAGTACTAGATATTTGAAAATAGCCGATCTACAAGCTCACAACGCGTCGCATGAGCTTGTAGATCTGCTATTTTCAAATAGCCTATGTATAAAATAGGGCTAAAGTGGTTAATGTATGTTTCATTATATCATAGTTTATATCTGAAAAGTAACTAGTAACTGAAGTTTTCAAATAATTGTAGTGGAGTAAAAGTGCAATATTTGCCTCTGAGATGTAGTGGAGTAGAAGTAAAAGTATTGGAAATTGGAAATACTCAAGTAAAGAACAAATACCTCAACATTGTACTTAAGTACAGTACTTGACTACATGTACTTAGTTTCTTTCCACCACTGCGTATAAGTTGATCTGTTAGCGTTGGAAGTTATTTGTCGTATCTGACCTCTTGCCGTTTTTGTTCACAACGCCTAAAAACTGAAATGTAATTTGTACAATTAAATTGTTAACTGCATTGTTTGTATCACAATTAATGGTGATTGGCTGGCGACCGGTATTCCCTTCTTCTTGTCTTTGATTTCGGCTGGTTGTTGTCAACAGGCCAAACTTTGAAGTTATCTACACATGTCGTCATTATAGGCAGAAATAAGATGATAATACAATGTTGCGAGGTGAGATAAAGCTGTGTGAAACTAGATGAGAACAGAGAACAGTGGGTTAGATCGTCGGTAGATTGATGCTGTCTATAATTGATTGCGTGGTGTGATAGTCGGTAGATTGATGCTGTCTGTAATTGATTGCGTGGTGTGATAGTCTAGTCAGTAGATTGATGCTGTCTGTAATTAATTGTGTAGTGCAGGGGTCTTCAACGTTTTCAGCACAAGGACCCCCTAGCTGAGAGAGAGCTGAAGCAGGGACCCGCATCTTTATTTTGTATAAAATTGTGTTTCAGATTCAACTTCTTTTGTTTACAGGGTCTGCTCTTTTTTTCCCTCTACACCGATAGCTCTTTTCCAAAAAATAGCCGATCTACAAGCTGACAACGCCTCGCAGCGCGAGGCGTTGTGAGCTTGTAGATCGGCTATTTTTGACTAAAGTTCTCCTCAGAAAAGGTGTGCTAGGGTTCAAGTGGTTAATGTAAAAAAAAAAATCATATCACACAAAGATTTGGCAGACCCCCTGTAGTAACTCTGAGGACCCCCTAGGGGTCCCGGACCCCCTGCTGAAGACCCCTGGTGTAGTGTGATAGTCAGTAGATTGATGCTGTCTATAATTGATTGCGTGGTGTGATAGTCAGTAGATTGATGCCGTCTGTAATTGATTGTGTAGTGTGATAGTCAGTTGATTGATGCCGTCTGTAATTAATTGTGTCGTTGGTGGATTATTGAATCAAAGTGTGTACAGCCACTGTAACGCAGCTCGCGTGCGTTTCAGTGGCGGCGTGTGTTTCAGTATGAAGACGGTAGAGTGTTCCATAGGGATGTAACGAATACCACACGTTCACAATACGAAGATGTTTATAATGAACTAATCAAATAAATGATGTTCCAAATGTTCACCTTATTATGACATGCTCAGAATAGGGATGCTATGGTCATGAGTAATGACATGCACTGCTAAGCTTGTACATGTATTTCTTGGTACAGAGCTGCAGCACTTGACTAAAGCTAAGTTAGCTGCCTAGCTAAATGTCTAGGCTATGTTGCTCAGTCAACAGCAACCGGTTAGACCGTTTTTGTTAAATAACCAAATCCTGTGCTGTTCTTTTAGGTACCATTTATTTATACTTGCTACAGAGGGGTTTGCACCCAAGCTGTACCCGGCTAACGTGCTGATAGTTCAGTCCACCAAAATACCATACCGTTCACTGTGTGTCAAAGTTAAAAAAAAGATAGTATTTTTGTTACTCCACAGTGCAAAACAGTATCTTTTTGAGCTTGCACATCTGCTATTTTCAAACATTTTAGTACTTTTGGTACTTTAAGTACATTTTGATACCTTTGTCCAAACGAGATGAAGCAAACATATTCAAAGATTCAAACAGCCCTTCCGGGTCAAACCTCCTTACCATGACGGTGATCTTCACACTTTAATACTTTAATGATAACAGCGCCACCTCATGGTCGCATTAACGTGTACATTGTGTGTGTTTTCAGGACTCGGCCCAGGAAGGAGTCATCACCAGAGACATCCACAGAACGTTCCCAGCTCACGACTACTTTAAAGAATCTGATGGTGACGGACAAGACTCACTGTTCAAGATCTGCAAGGTGACGCACCACACACACACACACGCACGCACGCACGCACACACACACACACACACACACACACACACACACGCACACGCACACGCACAACACATAGAGCAGTGGTGAAAAGTGACTTAAGTACATTTACTCAAGTGCTGTACTTAATTACAATTTTGTATTTTTACTTCGAGTATTTCCAATTTTCAGTGCTTTTACTTCTACTCCACTACATCTCAGAGGCAAATGTTGTTCTTTTACTCCTCTACAATTATTTGAAAACTTTAGTTACTAGTTACTTTGCCGATATAAATATATTACATTATAAAACATACATTAATCACTTTAGCCCTATTTTATACCTAGGCTATTTGAACATAGTGAACATAGTCGATCTACAAGCTCAAAACGTGTCTCATCGCAACGCGTTGTGGCCTTGCAGACAGTGTTGTAGTGCTAATTTTGGAAGTGGGGGAGCGCACCTCTTTGACACATGCACGCGCGAACATTTTTCGGGTCTTGCGCGGATTGGAGGTCTTTTTTTGTTACTTTATTTCGGTTTTAGGGTTAACCGCTGATCCACCCTTAGTCTGACTCTTGCCTAGTCTGCTTATTTGGCCTGTGGACCACCCCACAGGGTTTTCTAAATTTCACCTGCACAACCCAATATTATGCTGTTGTTACAAATTTGTTGCTTTTAAATGTGCAAATGATTTTTTTTTTAATCTTAACACATTGATTGCCAAGATCGCATCGATGCGTTCTTTCAAATCCATCGCTTGAGTGCCAGGATTCCAAAGAACGCATTGATGCGTTCTTTTGAATTTTCATTGTTTAATCTGTGATCGCACGGTCCTGTTTATTTCTCATCAGCACTTTCGTTTTCCACTTACGTCACACTCACCCGGAGCCGGATGTAAAAAAAAAAAAACATTTCCGGGTCACATTGTTTTTCGGCCAGAATAAGGAAAAACACAGTTTTTCACACGGTATAAAAAACGAACGGACAGCTCAACTTCTATTTTCTTTGGTCCGGGTGACTAACAGTCATCGTCGTAGTGTATCACATCGTTTTCAGGCCGATCAGCGGATCAGGGACTGTCGAAAACATAACATCCTGTGAATGACCGGATATGACGTGGGCCTGTTTGGGAGGGGGCGAGCGAGGTGATCAATGTGTGGATTTGCTGCTCTCTACTGGTGGAACTGTCGTATGTGCTTAACACCATAATCAGAGAATTTATTTGAATGAAAAATTAAAAAATTAAAAAATTAAAAAACGCAAATTGCTGGCACAGGGGTGAGTACATTATGAATAAACTCTGGCAGTCAATGTGTTAAAAAATAATACATTATAATCATATTTTCTTATTTTCTATTTTTTTAAACAGTTAGAGAAGTGAGGGAGCGCCGCTCCCCCGCGTCCTCCCTCCACTACACCCCTGCTTGCAGATCTGCTATTTTCAAACATTTTAGTACATATACTTTTGGTACTTTAAGTACATTTTGATACCAATACTTTTGTACTTTTAATTTTGAATTCCGGACTTTTACTTAGTAACATAGTACGTCTACATTGCAGTATTGATACTTTTACTCAAGTAAAACCTTTGAGTACTTTTTTTCCCACCACCACTGCAGATAATCATAGCTCGACGGTGCGCGATGTTTCTCTCACCTTTGACCTCCGAGAGTAAAAGAACCCTCACGCCACCGAGATGAAACCGTGTTTTTATCTCAATACATAATAGATTCAATATATTCTAATAGAGAGAACAGGGAGGGGGGGGGGGGCTGATGGAGGGAGATAGGAAGAGAGCGAGAGAGAGAGAGGATGACAGTTTGGGCAATAGGAGAGGTTAGTATGTAGGCCAGTGGGCAGACTGCTGGCCATTTGTATGTAAATATATGCAGATTGTGTGTCGCTGAGTGTGTCCGGATGCTGTGGACGGTGCACCTGTGATGTTGACAGCCACACAGTGTTCAGTGCGGCGTTACAATGCATCTGCTTCCACTGTGTTTTAACCCATTGAGACCTGAAGCCGATTCTACATGTCTCCTGAATCTCAACAGTTTTCTGAAAAACGTATGTTTCTATATCAGTGGTGCTCAATCTTTTTCATGTCAAGGACCCCCAAAATTATATGTATTTGGCCGCAGACCCCCATCAAAATATGTTGTTCCAGAGACCCCCCAGAAGCAAAGATTTGAGTTAAAAATGTTCCCTTTAAAAATATATATATTCAAAGATTTGCACCCATTTTCACGATTTAAAAAAAATATCAGATCTACAAGCTCGTAGCGCGGCACCGCTATGAGCTTGTAGATCTGATATTTTTGAATAGCCCAAAGTGTAAAATAATGCTTTTTAGCTCAAATCTAAAAATGACACAGTTCCAGGTCTTAACGGGTTAAACCCCTATATGGTTGACCGGAGCCCCTCAGGGCTCTATGCTAGCGTCTTTTCTGTTATTGTGGACAGTGGTGTAAAAAGTAACTAAGCACATTTACTCAAGTACCACGTATTTAAGTACAATGTTGAGGTATTTTTTTTTACTTTACTTGAGTATTTCCAATTTTCAGTGCTTTTACTTCTTCTCCACTACATCTCAGAGGCAAATATTGTACTTTTTTACTCCACTGCAATTATTTGAAAACCTTAGTTACTAGTTACTTTGTAGTTTGAAAACCTGTAATTATTATTACAAAACCCATTACATTACCCACTTCAGCCCTATATACATTTCGGCCATTTGAAATTAGCCGATCTACAAGCTCGCAATGCGACGCATCGCGAGCTTGTAGATCTGCTATTTTCAAAAGATGTTTATACTATGAAAACTTGAAATGGGACATTCATAATGAGTACTTTCTACTTTTGGTACTTTTGAGTACATTTTGACACCAATACTTTTGTACTTTTTTACCCAAGTACATTTTTAATTCTGGACTTTTACTTGTAATAGAGTGTTTCTACATTGCACTATTGATACTTTTACTCGAGTACAAAATGTGAGTACTTCTTCCACCACTGATTGTGGGGAAAGCTTTTGCTGAAAATCTCTCTCTCTCTCTCTCTCTCTCTCTCTCTCTCTCTCTCTTTCTCTTTCTCTTTCTCTCTCTCCTCTCTCTCTCTCTCAGGCCTACTCAGTCTATGATGAGGAGATTGGATATTGTCAGGGACAGTCTTTCCTGGCTGCCGTTCTGTTGCTGCATGTGAGTATCACCAGTACACCCACCATCTTTGCCAGTATACCACCAAGTACAACCATGATCTTTACCAGTGAATTACCACCAGTACACCCATCATCTAAAATGCCGCTCTACCAGGCTAGATGTCAGTTGTACTCCATAATGAAACATGGCAGCCATGCAGCCTACAATCAGTGTTGCCAGATTCTGCGAGAGAAACAAGCGACCAGGTCTAGGAAAACCAGCCCAAAAGAAGCGACCTATGGGCCCCATGAGCACTTTAACATATACATCAGCTATTCGAAAATAGCAGATCTACAAGCTCACAACGCGTCGCGATGCGACGCGTTGTGAGCTTGTAGATCGGCTATTTTCAAATAGAATATTGCGGGGAAATTATAATAAGCTGATCTGGCAACCTTGCCTACAATAATTGCATGTTTTCACCTTGATGAATAAGGAATACATGAATGCACACATTTTCTACATATTCCATGGAGGTATATTTTGATGCACTGTGAGTCTCTCAGCTCTCACTGAACTGACAGCATGCGCCACCCATATATTGCGCTGCGGTAAATCAGATCCTAGGTCAGTGTAATTATTGTAGCATTTCATGCTTTTGTCTACCGATCAGTGCTGAGCCACACGGGGTCTTCTCGGATCCACTCGGGGTATTATATATATATATAACGTCAAACAGACCCGAGGTCAGAGGAAATGGAACCCGAGACCGACCCGGGTGTCCGAGTGATTTATGGTAAAACACGGATCCGGACCCGTCCCGCACAGGTCTCGGGTCCCGTCGGGTTATTTTTCCGGAATCGGGTCACCCCGTGAAGAATTCTACAAGCAGGACCCACTAAGTCACACATAGCTGTTTTTAAGTACTGTGCTTTTTATTGCCTCGCGTTGTCATGGGATGATTTTCCCTTACGGGTCCATTTTGTTCCTTTTGTACATTCTCAGAGTTAAAGGTAGGGTAAGTGATATTTTGGGGGTATTTTTTATATTTTTTTGTTAACACATTGAGTGCCAGGGTTTTTTTAAAACAGGGTGCTCACAGTGCCTGGATTTTTAACCATTTTTGAACCTTTTTCAAGTAGTCACAAAATATTTTCAGTGATCACCGTCCTCACGGTGATCCCCTCATTACACACACAGAGGTCTCGTACAATCGGGGGGAAAAAACTAAAAACATTAGGTAATCCGTTCCATAGTTGCAGCCAGTTGAAAATAGTCGAAAATAGTCAAAAATACATAATTTAAAAAAAATGTACACAGGAGCTGAGATACAGGCTTTTGAAGTCATAAGTTAACCAGGAAGTGGATTGGAGTCTAAATCTTCGAAAAATGATATCTCCTGGTGCTGTGAAGGAAAAAAAAAAGAAAAATGTTTTTTTTTTCTTTTTTTTTTTCTCAAAAATCGTCCGGACCGTTTTTGGCACTCAATGTGTTAAAAAGGTTAAAGTACTATATTCTGATAGTAATCATTGCAACAGAGCGTTTGTTCGGTCACAGAGGTCTCTCCAGCTCTTTAGTAAACAGAATATAGATACAGTTTCAGGTAGGTGACAAAGTTTAAGCCAATCAGGAGAGAGCACTGAAAATGCATTTTCTGTTTAATAAAGATCCGGAGAGACATGGGAGACTCCTTTTACTGAACAAAACACTCTATAGCTATGAGTACTATCAGAATAAAGAGCTATTTAACACTTATTTTAACAAAAGTAAATCACGTACCCTACCTTTAATCAAGCTCTGAGGAACTTACAGTGTAGATTCCCAGAGATGAAAAATGGTATCTAAAGGGGGTCCGTAGCCTCGATGCATATAAAACTTGGGGAGTGGGGGCTGGGGGGTTCTTGAAATTCAAACGTTTTAGAATCACTGGTTTAACCTACACAGAGGAGAACTCATTTATTAACAGACTTACGTCAGAATATATTCACTGTATTAGCATTAATACAATGGCCGTCCCTATTTGTTTGAGTCAGAGAGAGAGAGTAGGCGACACGGAAAAATACAGCTGGGGGGGGGGGGGGGAGCGGGGGGACTGCTCGCGGAGAGAAGAAACTGTTGGTGTTGCATAGCGCTGTCATGTATGGTATCTAATGACAAAATTACATAACAGTTACATAACAACTATAGCAGATATACAAGCTCATAGATCTGCTATTATTGAAAAGAAATAGTGAAAATGTGTGCAAATCTTTGAATATATACATTTTTTACTCAAATCGCAGCCGCTGTGAGGTTGTCGATCGTCTGTTTTCAAAAATCTATTATTTTATTCAAATATATTTATTTTTTCAATAACGGATTGCTTTGAATAAGTGTCGCAGCCCTAATTTACAGTACAAACACATTATCATAAGACCACGAGCACTCCTGGACACGCCCTTTTATTGATGCTAAGCTAAATCCTGTCGTCATAGCAACGCCACGGTCGACGTCGTCAAACACGCATACAGAGATACAAACAAACAAATAATAATAAGGTAAAAAAATGTAAGATCGGATGAAAATGTATAGATGTGAATATAGGCATAAGTATCATGTACAAAATATCACCACTAGTGACAGATTGTGCACGATTTACACCTAGAAACTAATAGATTATCAACCAAAAGAAAGCGTTAATTTCTTCACCAAACGCCGACTACATCATGAGAAGTGAAAGAACTGCTGATGGTGTGTGTGTGTTTGTGTGCGCGTGCATATGTGTTCTGTGTGTGTGTGTGCGCGTGCATATGTGTTCTGTGTGTGTGTGTGTGTGTGTGTGTGTGTGTGTGTGTGGGTGTTGAAGGATGAAGCAGAATGATGAATAGAGCACATATTCCCACTCTGAAATGACCTTGGATGAGAGAGACGGACAGAGAGGGAGGGGGGGGGGTGTAAAGGGGTAGAGGTTAGTTTGTATAATGTCCGACACAAAGACTGGAGAGCGGGATAGGAGAGAGAGAGAAGGAGAAGAGGGATGGACGAAAGAGAGGAGAGCTAGTGTAGGCTGTAGAGGTTTTAAGCAGGGAAGATGTTATGAATATATTAACCCATTCAAGCCGGGAATGCATCCGTGTCATTTTAAGTATTTCTTTGGCTGTTCAAAAATAGCAGATCTACAAGCTCATAGCGCACGCGCGGTACTATGAGCTTGTAGATCTGCTATTTTTGAAAAGAAATCGTGAAAATGTGTGAAAATCTTTGTGGATATGTATATCAATTTTTAACTCAAATCTTTGCTTCTGGGGCTCCCTGAATAAAATATTTTGAAAAAAAAATGTACGCTTTAAAAAACATACATATATTCAAAGATTTTCACGCATTTTCACGATGTTTAAAAAAAAATAGCAGATCTGCAAGCCGTGCTATGACGTGTTTTTGGAAAAATAGTAAAAAAAAAAAACATATTCAGAACCCAAGATATAATCATCTGAAGATTTGCAGCTCCATCCACTCCTTGTTTAACTTATAACTGAAAAAGGCTGTATCTCGCTTCCTAAGCACTTTTTTTTTTTTACTTTGAAAATGACTTAAAATGACACAGATGCGTTCCCGGGTCTTTATGGCTTAACCTCTTCTATGCGTGTTCACACTGGCATCAACACAAACTCAACAACATGTCCTTGAAGCTTAATCAGCCACTGACTGTGAGTCACCATTGTGAAGAGTGAGGAAAAAAAATAAAACTAAAGTAACATTTAAATGCTTGGTATTAACACATTCCATGCCAGAGTTTAATCTCATAATGTACTCACCAGTGCCAGCGTTTTATTGTTGTTTTTTTGGTTTTTTCATGTCGCCACAGACCTCGCTAAATAAGTTAAAAGTGCGCGTTCATTTGGTTCTAAACACACGGCGGATCCGTGAGAAACGGCCAGCGAAAATAGTTTCCAAATCCGTGCCGCCATCTTGAAGATACAGCCGATCAACCATAAACAGTGATCAGCGAGGAGAAAAACAACAACCGAGAAAATCGAGTTTTAAACAGGATCCCAGACAGGAAGCGGATACGATCGAAAAAAACGGAACCCGAATAATTCTGTTTCCGACCGGAAACCGGAAACAAAAAAAATCGGAAAGTGCACCTGGGGCAAAATCAATGGGAATCGGCGGTTCGCGTAGATCTACGCGACTGGCACGCTGCGGCTTTAAATAGGTTCGCGTAGATCTACGCGATTGGCATTCAATGTGTTAAAAAGGATGACAGAAATGTCCCCAGGGGTTCTTGAGGGGGTTCCTTTATCGTCAATTTTAAAACAAATGGGACCATAATTTAGCAAAACGCGTATCCTGATGACTGAAAGGAGACTTAAAACTAGCGACTGGAACCATGTAGAATGTATGACCATTTTTATTAAGGTAAGAAAATCTAGTCTAAAGTTTGTCAAAAAACCCATCCGCTTGCGTTAAAATAAATGCTTTCTGACACCGGCAGGGGTAAAACCCGTAAAACAGGCCATTTGTATGAACTGTCTCACTTCCGTATTGGCCTCATGGTGATATGTCAGGCTGGCCCCTTGGTCGCGACCGCCTCACTTTGTTTCTTGTTAAAAAAAAATCTTAATTTTTTGGTTGCCAATGCGCGACCCCAACGGGCACCTTCCCGCGACCCCACTTTGGGTCGCGCCCCATAGTTTGAGAACTGCTGGTTTAGTGGTCAACAAGATTGCTAACGGTACAGGTAGTACAGTCACAGGTTAGGATGCTTGTTTCCGTCGTGCTCTATCGTGTGTTTGCAGACGAACAGTGTGTTGTTTGTATGACATTATGGTTGTGTGTTGTGTTGTGTTGTGTATGACAGTGGTTCTCAAGGACCCCCAAATTGACACTTATTAGCCCGCGGACCCATATTTGAAAATATATGCCAGGGACCCCCATAAGAGAAGATCTTTACGGCTCTAGCAGTGATTCTCAACCATTTTAATTTATTGGACCCCCAGTTTGACATGCATTAGGCTACGGACCCCCATTTAATGGCATTTCTATCTCTGGGACCCCAATTTATATTGTAAAATAAATGTTAATTTAACTCTGAGAGTGTACAAATGTACATTTACGTATGTAAATGTATATGTACAAATGTACATATACATTTGTACACTCTCAGAGTTACAGACCCATAAGGGTCCATTTGGTTCCTAACTATCCATCATTTAGCTGGGGACCCCCTGGAACTCCCTCAAGGACCCCTGGGGGTCCCCGGACCCCACTTTGAGAACCAATGGTGTATGACATAATGGTTGTGTGTTGTGTGGTTCCAGATGCCAGAGGAACAGGCGTTCTGCGTCTTGGTAAAGATCATGTACGACTACGGTCTCAGAGATCTGTACAGGAACAACTTTGAGGATCTTCACTGTAAGTTCTACCAGCTGGAGAGACTGCTGCAGGTACGTACCTCCTGCACATACCGTAGACCAGGGATCTTCAGCGCTTTTCAGGCCAAGGACCCCTTAGCGGGGGGGGGGGGGGGGGGGAGAGAGAGAGAGAGAGAGAGAAAACCCCCCACTGCAATTCTTAAAAAAGATCTACTGTAAGTCCTACGTTTTTTGAAAAAAATCTGAAACATTTTTTTTTCAAGATTTTTTTTCCCTCTACACCAAACCTCTTTGCCAAAAATTGTGCTGTGAGCTTGTAGATCGGCTATTTTTGGCTAATGTTCCCCTGACTCCCCTCAGAATCCGATCACACTAAGATTTGGAGGACCCCCTGTAGTAACTCTGAGGACCCCCTAGGGGTCCCGGACTCCTTGTTGAAGACCCCCGATATAGATAGACTAAAGGGGCTGTGTCCACCAAAGAGTTTTTGTCCTGTGCACAGAGTATGTTTTGAATAGTTTTCAATGGCAGCTCTCTGTGTATTTACAACACATAACAATGCTGGGAACCAGGCACTGAGCCGTTCATGCCTGGTGTTTTCATGTGTTCGCCCAGAGATGAAATGTTTTCAACTTGAGCGCCATAACCCATTCAATCAGGGGACGCATCTCTGTCATTTTTGATGTCTTTGGCTATTCAAAAATAGCAGATCTACAAGCTCATAGCGCGGCACCGAGTGCCGCGCTATGAGCTTGTAGATCTGCTATTTTTTGAAAAAATCCTGAAAATGTGTGCAAATCTTTGAATATATATATATTTGTAAAGCGAGCATTTGCAAAATATTTTGTTCCAGGGACCTCCAGAAGCAAAGATTTGAGTTAAAAATGTTGTTAAAAAAAATATTTGTATTCAAAGATTTGCACACAATGTTCAAGATTTTTCAAAAGTAGCAGATCTACAAGCTCTTAGCGTGGCACTCGGTGCTGCTACTCGCTATCCTAAATCCTAAAGAGTTTTCTGAAAAGCTTATGTTGCTATAGAGCACAGAAGTCTGACGTAATTTGCGCATCCTACCTGGGTCGCGTTTCCCCCCCCCCCCCGTTCTGAATTCCCATAGACGTGTTTAATATCGCGTCAAATAAGAACTGTGTTCCAAACATAAACAAATGATCCCGGTGGTTTGACTCTTATGGATACGAAGCATCAACTGACGGTGAGAAAACGCTAATGTTACTTCCGCCGAATTAGTTACATTTTCGCCAGAAGCAGACTGTATCAAATATGAGTGACTGACTGATCAAAAACGATACAGAGCCACCTCCCCCTGACAATATCGCAGAGACAGTTTGTTTATTTTTGTACCACAATTCTTATGAGACGATTCTAAGACGAGACAATGTTATTTTCCATAGAGAAATGACTTTACGACCCAGGGGATGGACGAGTGACGTCAGGACTTCTGTACTCTATATATACAGCTCAAATCTATCTCTGTTATTGTCCTTCTCTGTGTGTTCTATAGGAATAGATCCCAGAGCTGTGTGGAGTCATGTTTTAACCTGTGTTATTGTCCTTCTCTGTGTGTTCTATAGGAACAGATCCCAGAGCTGTGTGGAGTCATGTTTTAACCTGTTATTGTCCTTCTCTGTGTGTTCTATAGGAACAGATCCCAGAGCTGTGTGGAGTCATGTTTTAACCTGTAATTGTCCATCTCTGTGTGTTCTATAGGAACAGATCCCAGAGCTGTGTGGAGTCATGTTTTAACCTGTGTAATTGTCCTTCTCTGTGTGTTCTGTAGGAACAGATCCCAGAGCTGTGTGGAGTCATGTTTTAACCTGTGTAATTGTCCATCTCTGTGTGTTCTATAGGAACAGATCCCAGAGCTGTGTGGAGTCATGTTTTAACCTGTTATTGTCCATCTCTGTGTGTTCTATAGGAACAGATCCCAGAGCTGTGTGGAGTCATGTTTTAACCTGTTATTGTCCTTCTCTGTGTGTTCTGTAGGAACAGATCCCAGAGCTGTGTGGAGTCATGTTTTAACCTGTGTTATTGTCCTTCTCTGTGTGTTCTATAGGAACAGATCCCAGAGCTGTGGAGTCATTTCCAGGACTTGAACCTTGAAGCTCACATGTTTGCGTCACAGTGGTTCCTGACTCTGTTCACCGCCAAGTTCCCTCTGTGCATGGTGTTCCATATCACCGACCTACTGCTGTATGAGGTGAGACAGCTGTCTGTCTGTCTGTGTCTGTCTGTCTGTCTGTCTGTCTCTCTCTCTCTCTGTCTCTGTCTCTCTGCCCCTCAAACTGGACACATGGGAATCATCAGAAGCACACACAATCACAAATGTCTAAAGTGGTAGAAATGTCAAAGCTCTCAGCCTCCAATTGTTTACTAATTATTATAATATTTTTTTTACTTAATTTCTATCCCGCGATTTTGTAACCCATTTTTTTTTCACCCGTGCCAATTTTCTAAGTGATCCTGGGCGCTACACTCCCCTCACCAGCCTTACTAATTATTATTTTAATCCACTATCAGCAGCAGAATCCTCTTTATCGTCACATCACAGGTTCACAGGTGTAAAGTTGTTTTTGTTCAACAAAAGCACCATCGTTTTCGTTGTTTTCAGAAAAAGAAAAGAAAATAATAACTTCAATATATATCGTCTCTGTCGGGCGGAAGCCTCATACGTCCGAAATTCTAAAACGGCAAAAAGTTGCAGATCTACAAGCTCAAATCTGCAACTTTTGATGCTTTCGTGTGACACCGTAGTATGCTCAAGTAGGGCGTTAATTTACGGAAAAAACACACGAAAGGTTAGAATATGGAGAAGTGAAGAGGTTTCTGCCCGACATGCAGCCAGTGTTGCCAGATTCTGTGAGAGAAACAAGCAACCAGGTCTAGGAAAACCAGCCCAAAAGAAGCGACTATGGTGGGCCACATGAGCACTTTAACATGTGCATCAGCTATTTGAAAATAGCAGATCTACAAGCTCACAACGCGTCGCGATGCGACGCGTTGTGAGCTTGTAGATCGGCTATTTTCCAATTAAATCTTGCGGGGAAATTATAACAAGCAGATCTGGCAACCCTGCATGCAGCAACGATATAAAGTTCAAGTTTTGGGGTGGTCGAGTGGGCAGCCGGGCTTGACGCCCATATATGGACATGCCCCGACGCGTTGCCTTAGTGCAATAACCCTGGCAACACCGGCCATACTGTCGTTTGATTGGCCGACGGGCCTCTACTTGCTTACATTCCCACATGAGAGAGAAAATAGTCCAGCTTACCAAGGTCATGACAGTTTAGTTGATGATTAGTTGTCATATATAAATCATGGATTGTGATTAACCCATTATAAGACCCGGGGGAAAGCATCTGTGTCATTTTCAGATTTCTTTGGCTGTTCCAAAAATAGCAGATCCTGTAAATCTGCTATTTTTTTTGGGAAAAATTGTGAATATTTGTGCAAATCTTAAAAATTGTATAGCGAACATTTTTTATTCCAATATTTGCTTCTGGGGGGGGTCCCTGGAACAAAACATTTTGAGATGGGGGGGGGGGGGGGGGGGTCCGCAGCCAAATAAATATCTAAAAATGTTTTCTAAATCCCAACGGTATGTTTGCTATATCAGTGGTGTCAAGGACCACCCAGAATGATATGGGTTTGGCCGCGGACCCCCCATCTCAAACTGTGTTGTTCCAGGGACCCCCCCCCCCACCCCCCCCCCAGAAGCACAGATCGGAGATAAACATGTTTGCTTTAAAACATAGATATTTATATTCAAAGATTTGCACACATTTTCCACGATTTTTCAAAAAAATAGCAGATCTACAAGCAGATCTACAAGCTCATAGCGCGGCACTACTCTTCAGAAACCCCCCCTACCAGTTACATCCTCATTAGGCAAGATTTAAAAAAAAATTATTTAGATTTTTATTAACACATTAACCGCCAAGAACGTAGTCCTACGGTCCGTTAAATCCAACTGTTAAGCGCCGAGACCGTAGCCCTACGGTCCACGGTCTTTTCGCGCTGAACATGTCCGGGTTCACTTTCGGATTTTTTTTGATCCACTTCCGTTTCCGGTTTGATGACCGGAAACGGAATTATTTGGGATCCGGTTTTGACGATCACGTCCGCTCCCATTCTACAGACGAAACTGAAACTCAATTCTCTTCCTGTAGTTTTTTCTCCTCGCATTTCACTGTTTAACGTAATCCGCTCTAACTACAACATGGATGCCCCGTTTGACACGTGATTTTCACTGGGAGATACGTTGAGATGTCGCGGATGTAAACAGACTTTGTACGGCTCAATCTTAAGGATTTTAACAAGATCTATGGCGACATGAAAAAAACAAAAAAACAACAAAAACACCTTGGCACTGGTGAGTACATTATGAGATTAACCTCTGGCGGTCGATGTGTTAACGTGAGAACAACGGCTTCTATTACAGCATGCTAACTTTCCAGGAATAGAAAGCCTGCCGTTTCTATCAGCTTGGATTCCCCATCAGTGATGTCACTGGTAGGCGGGTTTCTGAACCGTTCACAGCCCTCCTCTGAGATACAGTAGAAATAAATGGTACCATATTATAATGAGCATGAGTGAGGACCAATTATATGAAGATAGCTTGAAAAATGGGTGAAGTCGTCCTTTAATCATTTTATACTTTAAAATTGTATACTTTATATGTATTTTAATTTTTGTTTTTAAACATTTTAGAAACCTCTCGTGATGCCCAAAATAGGGATGGCAGCTTGAAAGTGGAAAACAGCGTGGAAATAATGATGGAAATGTGACATGATAATTTCATCCAGCTCCTTTCATACGTATGAATGGAAACCGTTCTAACCATTATGCAAAGATAATTGCCATTAGCTCAATATAATAGTGATTATGTAAAAGAGTTGTGACAGGCCAGCTCAGCTCCAGACAGCCTGCTTCCCCCAGAAGAGAAGATGTGTGTGTAAAAAAAAAAAATACAAAGACTATTCAAAAACTTCAAAACAAAAGATTTTTTCAAAAGAATTACAAAATAGCAGATGTACAAGCTCGCAACTGAAAGAGAGATGAAGCAGGGACCCCCCCACTACATACTGTATAAAATTGTATCTTCATAGATTTCATAGACCAACACCGAACCTCTTTGCCGAAAATAGACGATCTACAAGCTCACCACGCCTCGCAGCGCGAGGCGTTGTGAGCTTGTAGATCGGTAATTTTTTGGCTTAAAGGCATACTAGGTAACGTTTTCAACAAAACTAAAGTTAAATTGTATATCTTTTGTGAGTGGCAAAAGTTTCACAACACCCACTCCATGAATTTCACCCCCGGAAGACTTTTATTTATATATTTTATATTGAACGTGGACTGGGGGGACTTTCCCGGGGAAATGACGTCATCTGGCCGGAAAACGGAGGTGGAAATGCACTGGTTTCCTGTTTGGCCAGGAACTACCGCAACGGTTTCCTGTTTGGCCAGGAACTACCGCAACGGTTTCCTGTTTGGCCAGGAACTATCGCGCTAATAACAAAAATGAACCTCACGCTGATTTTAAGAGAATGTAGGATTAGAAGATCGAAAAAGAACAGAAAAAGAAAGCACAGCTCATGGTAACTAATGCTCCACTGGCTAAGAGAAACGATCCGTAGATAGTATAAAACAATTAAAAGATCGCTTTTTGAAACGCTTCCGGCTTCCGGTGAAAACGAATGGAATTCTGGGTAATCGAGGACTAAGGAAATTGTATGCAGTGACGGTAGTGACCAGCAGAGGTTGCTAAAAATCGTTAGTTGTGAATTTGCATTGTACAACTTTAAGTTCTCTTCAGAATAGGGATAATAGGGATAATAGGGTTCAAGTGGTTAAAAAATATCCAATCACACAAAGATTTGGCGGCCCCCCCTGTACTAACTCTGAGGACCCCCTAGGGGCCCCGGACCCCCTGTTGAAGACCCCTGCTGTACAGTATAAACACATTTTGCTGGGGACCCCCCCCCCCCCAAGGACCCCTGCGGACCCTACTTTGAGAACCGCTTCCTTAGAGAACAGAGAGAGAGTGTTTTTTTCTCCACCTTGTGTTGCAGGTATTCAAATGCAATGTGTTCCTGTCACCCAGAAACCTCATGTAATCTCCATATATTTCAAAATGGTATGTTTATCCCCCCCCCACTAGATGAATGCCTTACTTTCATCATACAAGAGTGACACACACACAAGTAGCGGAAACAGAAGAAGCTCACAGTGCATCAGGACGCGGCACGTTGTGAGATTGTAGAGTAGGTTATTTTCATTATTTTGAAATGTTAACACATCGAGTGCCAAAACCGTATATATACCTTTTTGCAAATACACCCGTGGAGTGCCCAAAAAGTATTTATACGTTTTTTTTAAATCTTTTTGTTTTTTTTGTTTTTTTTCCACGCGGGAGGGGCTAGAGCAGCTCTGGAATCACCCTAGGCGATTCTGAGAAGGAAGGGACAGATGGACCACCGTGTCAAAAACATGGCTCCCCATCCGCTTCCGTTCTATTTCCTTCTCTAAAACCCATATAACTCCGAAACTTTTTTTACGCTGGGGGAAACGACTCGTTTTGTATCCGCGATCGCTGCGGCCATTGTGACCCGCGTGAAAGATGTTATCGTTCCAGCCGTTAGCCAGGCCCACCGGGCAAAATGGAGGCATGCTTTTTTTTTTTCATGGATCGCTCGTCATGGAGTCTACAGCTTTAAACAGCACGATGGAACGCAACGGTGAGATTCCTAGCACCGAACGTATTCTGTTATTATAAAATTCTGGCACCCAATGTGTTAAAAAATGAGCTAATCTGGACATACAAGGTTTCCACCCGACAGCGACAAATGAATTCAGGGATAAGGGATTAGCCAGAACAAAGCACCTTTTGTCTCATTTGATTACTATTCTAGTTCTAAAACAATAGGCAGAGCAGCTGTTTTTAATGCCTGAAAGTTTAACACTGACGATGAAGGAACAGGGGGAGGTTTGTTGGGGATTAATTTAACCCGTTCGCTCCGGGAACGCATCTGTGTCATGTCAGAACTATGAGCTTGTAGATCTGCTATTTTTGAAACAGTTTTGCACAACTCAAATCTTTGCTTCTGGGGGGGGGGGGGGTCCCGGGAACAAAAATATTTTCAGATGAATGTCCGCCGGCCAAATACATTTTGGGGGTCCTTGACATGGAAAAGGTTTTAGGTACCGCTGATATACAGTAGCAACATGTGTTTTTCAGAAAACTGTTAGGCTTTAGAAGACATTTGTAGAATCCCCCAGAAGCAAAGATTTGAGTTACAAATGTTCGCTTTAAAAAAATATACACATTCAAATGTTTGTCACACATTTTCACGATTTTTCAAAACATAGCAGATCTACAAGCTCATAGCGCGGCAATCGGTGCCGCGCTATGAGCTTGTATATCTGATATTTTTTTAATAGATAAAAATACACGCATGCTTTCCCTGTCTGAATGGGTTAACTAAGATAAAAAGTTTAAATTGCCCCCCCCCCACCACCCATCGCCAATAATTCTATCATGTTCCTTTATCAGTGTGAAACTTTAAAACATGCACAGCTGCTCTCCCTGTTGTTTTAGAGTAAGAATAATAATTAGATGTGACAAAAGGTTCTTTTGTGCTCGCTAATCTCTTAACCAGGCTCCTATCCCACAATTCATTGCAAAAACCTGCAGCTCAAGGTGAGCTTTCTTTGTTTCTGTGGGAGGAAGACGATTGGATGGCTCATGGATGCAAAGAACTGGGGAAGGAAGACTTAGTCTCAGCTAGTATTGGGTAATCGAAATTCGAGTTCCAAGTAGGAACCGAATAAGAAATGGCGGGTACCGTGTACCCATAAAAATGATTTAATTTCGGTTCTGCATATCGGTTCCTAGACGCGCCAATAACCGTTCAAACAAAGGCTTCGTGATGAGAAGTTGACTATCTGTCAGGACCTAACTTACGTGACTTACGTCACGCAGTCACGCTGCACTACACACACACACACACACACACACACACACACACACCCCCCCACACACACACACACACACACACACACACACACACACAGACACACACACACCACACACACCGCAACGTGTTTGATGCGAGTGAGCAACAGGCATGCTGTGAAATATTGACCGCGGCAAATGCGCTAAAGTGTGGCAAGTTAATTAGCACTAAGACAGGTTGCCTTTCATCTGAAAGAGTGTACGGTGTTTGATGTGTTGCCGTCTCCGACCAATACGCCCATGTCTCAGACACACACCGGGGCTCGCCGGTCAACAACAGCAACACCAGCAAGTGCTGCTATTAGCAACATTGCCAGCAGAGCCCCAGTAGAGCCCCTAACTCTATAGAGCCCGGCACAGAGAGACGTGAGACACCGTTTACGTTTGCGAATGACGCCGTACAAGGCCCTAAGGCTAGCGCCGTTATATATCGAGGCCGATGCCGCAGCGTAATTATTATATTTATACTTATATTTTATAACCTGCTGGTCGACTGCCACTCTTTTAGATCGCCTTTTAAAACACCCTTCTGTTCGCTGATGCCTTTCATAGTTATTATTTCCCCCCTTTCTCTTCTAGCCAATTTTCCTATGAATGGAAGTTTAGTCTGAAGTAATTGTGCCGCTTTTTAGTCTCGCTAATTTGTAGGATAATAATAAGTAGGTATATATTAGGGGTGGGACGATATATCGATATATCGATATATCGCGATACTTTCTGCCGCGATAAATAATCGATATACTGCCGAAAAATATCGATATTATTATTATTTATTTATTTATATTTTTTATTTTTTTTGTGATACGTTGTTTTTCCTACTCTGTATTTGTGTAATGATGATTTTGAACTGTTTGGTGCTATTTTATGTGTTTATGAATTGAATACAAGGACTATCGTGATATATCGTTGGTGAATTTTCATGCAATATATCGTGATATCGCAATATATCGATATTTTCAGATATCGTGATATATCGTTGGTGAAATTTCTTGCAATATATATCGAATATCGTGATATCGCAATATATCGAACATCGTCCAATATCGTGATATATATTGTTATCGTGGGCCTAATATCGTGATATATATCGTATCGTGAGGTACCCATATCGTCCCACCCCTAGTATATATGCCACCCAATCGATGAATTGAGTATAAAGGACCCCAATGGAAACAAGCCATGGGGCTTTCTTGGGTTTAAAATGCTCTTAACACATTGGGTGCCAGCATTTTTTAATAACAGAATACGTTGGGTGCCAGCAATCTCACCATTGACTGCGCTTTGCTGTTTAAAGCTCTAGACTCCACGACGAACAAATCCAGGTTAAAAAAAAGCATGCATTCATGGAGCGCGATGACCCTAGCTACATCCTGGAACGATAACATTTCACTCGCGAGTTACAACGGGAAGGGATCGCGCATGACCGGTTTTCCCCAGCGGAAACAGATTCGGAGATACAGACGCTTTAAAGAAGAGAATAGACAGGAAGCGGATGGGGAGCCATGTTTTTGACACGGTGATCCAACCAAGTGATCCATCCAATCCTTCTCAGAATCGCCTAGGGTGACTCCAGAGCTGCTCTAGCCCCTCCTGTGTGGAAAAAAACGGAAAAAACAAAAAGACTGAAAACACGATTCAGACCGTGTTCTGCACCAATGCGCTACTACTGTGTAAACACGGTTCAGACCGTGTTCTGCACCAATGCGCTACTCTGTGTGAACACGGTTCAGACCGTGTTCGGCACCCGATGTGTTAACAGGCCTCGTATTGAACTGTACTTCCCTGTGCTTGTCTTTGCAAACTGCTAATAAAGTATTCAATCAATCAGTCAATCAATTCAATCAATCAAACTAAATAATGTAATATGGTATGGAGTAGCCTATATAACGCCCCCCCCCCCCCCCTCTTTCTAATTAATTAACATGCTAGGTGCCTCATCATCTTTCTGTTATTGCAGCTATTGTTGAATAAAGAAAATTAGATAAGCTTATAGAGAACTAAAAATAGATAGGCTTATAGAGAACAAAAAATAGATAGGCTTATAGAGCAGTGGTTCTTTTTCATGCCAAGGACCCCCAAAATGATATGTATTTGGCCGCGGACCCCCATCTCAAAATATTTTGTTCCAGGGACCCCCAGAGGCAAATATTTGAGTCAAAAATGTTGTCTTAAAAAAAAATATATCTCCCAAGGTATGCACAAATGTTCACGATTTTTCAAAAATAGCAGATCTACAAGCTCATAGCGCGGCACCGAGTGCCGCGCTATGAGCTTGTAGATCTGCTATTTTTGAATAGCCAAAGTATAAATGGTTAAAATGATTGTGATGCTATATTAACACATTTTGCTGGGGACCCCCTGGGACCCCCTCAAGTACCCCTGGGGGTCCCCGGACCCCACTTTGAGAACCAATGTTATAGAGAACAAAAAAATAGATAGGCTTATAGAGAACTAAAAATAGGTAGGCTTATAGAGGACTACAAATAGATAGGATTATAGAGCACTTCCCCTATTTGTAGAATCACTTCTACAAACAATTTAAACAAAAAACATAGATACATACAGTACATGTATCCGGTGTACCTGACCTAAAGTAGCTGACTAATAGAACTTAGAAAACGACATTTAAATATGCGTTAAATTCACACACCGGCGGCAGAGGAAACCATGCCGGGCGCCAACCTGCTCATCTAGAGCAGTTAGGGGTTCAGTGTCTTGCTCAAGGACACTCTGACATGCAGCCAGGGAGCCACGTATTAAACCAGGAACCTTCTAGCTCCCAGATGGCCTCTCGACCTCCTGAGCTGCTGCTGCCCTGTCATCAGATGTCTATGATACAAAGTTCTACGTTGAATATATCACTCACCCAGTGCTGGAACCATAGACCGTAAAAATGACTGGACAACGTTAACACCATTGGTTTATACAGACTGTAAATGAAGTCTATTTTCCCAGCAATTTCAAATCCGCCATCTTTCTATATCCGGTCCGAAATGCGAACGGAAATGAATGCTATTGGCTGCAACCGCAGCGAGGGCGGGTCTTCACTCGGTAGAACCAGTAGAAACCCTAGAAACATCAATTATGGTCCCATTAATTAAAGAATTAATCATTTACTAAATGCATATCATGATGATTTAAAAAAGACGATTGAAAACAAAGTGTTTGTGAATAGGTTTACTAAGGTAATAAAATAGAAAGTGTAAAGTTTGCCCCAAAACCTCATTGACTTGCATTGAGATTATAATGTACAGCGGATAATGTAATGGGGACCGCAGGCTGAACGAGAACCCGGAAGTGAGCTTCAATTCCAGCGAAGTGGGTTTGCCCCTTGGCTGGAACATGTTACGTGCACTACGAGTGTGTAGACGTACAGTAGTTAAAAACACACACCGACCCTGCTCCAGCACCATCTCGTGGCCCATATAGGCAGAGGTGGGGAGACGGTCTGTCTTTCTCTGTGTCTGTCGCTCATTCTGTCTTTCTCTGTGTCTGTCGCTCATTCTGTCTTTCTCTCTCCTTGTCTCTTTGTCTCTCTCTGTCTGTTTATGTCTCTCTCTCTCTCTCACTCTTTCTCTTTCAATTAGTCTCTGTCTCTGCATCTTTCTCTCTGTCTTTCTCTCTCCTTGTCTCTCTCTGTCTGTCTCTCATTCTCTTTCTCTTTCAATTAGTCTCTGTCGCTGCTTCTTTCTTTCTGTCTTTCTCTCTCTGTCTTTTTTCTCAGTTTTTCTCTGTCTGTCTCTGTGCCTCTTTCCCTCTCTGTTTCTGTCTGTCTCTCTGTCTCTCTGTCTCTCTGCCTGTCTCTCTGTCTGTCTGTCTCTCTGTCTGCCTGCCTGTCTCTCTCTCTCTCTCTGTCTGTCTCTGTCTGGAGTTATTTTTAGAGGTGTCAGGTTATTTTTAGTTCTCTGTTACCATGTGAACGTGTTGTCGGGAGCAACTGAGGAGACGGGTCTTCCCTAGCACCTCTCTCTCCCTCTCTCTCTCTCTGCGCTGTGTGTGTGTGTTTGCGTGCGTGCGTGCGTGCGTGCGTGCGTGCGTGCGTGCGTGCGTGCGTGCGTGCGTGCGTGCGTGCGTGCGTGCGTGCGTGCGTGCGTGCGTGCGTGCGTGCGTGCGTGCGTGCGTGCGCGCGTGTGTGTGTGTGTAGCACTGCAGCACAGTGTTTCTCAACCAGTGGCTCCAGACCTAAAAGTGGGTTGTGAGGTATTCTGCCAGGAACATAGTTGTGTTTAATATTGGGTCTGACAGTCAAAACCATCCAATGGGCCCAGTGAAACCAGTTTGGACCTGGTGGTCCCAGTAAACCAGTGGTTATATTTGGCCAACACAAGATTTGTGTTGTTTCCTAAAATATTCAAAATGTTTCAATGTGTTATCTATATACTGTATATATATATATACTTTCCATCATAAACATTTCACTGGTTTCTGGACAGGTCCCCGCCTATTTTAAACAGGCAATCGTTCAGCCGCTCTTAAAAAAGCCAAGCCTGGACACCTCGTTACCAAGTAACTATCGGCCCATCTCCAAGTTAACTTTTATGTCCAAAATTTTAGAAAAAATTGTTGCCAATCAGCTTATAGCTTTTTTAAATGAACACCACATTTTTGATAAATTCCAGTCCGGCTTTCGCCAAAAACACTCCACAGAGACTGCACTCTTAAAAGTGTCAAATGATCTACTGATGTCTGCCGACTCTGGTAAATGCTCTATTTTAGTATACCTCAGTGTTGCGTTCGACACTGTGGATCACAACATCATTACAGACAGGCTCATAAATTGGGTGGGTGTCACAGGGAGTGCACTTAAATGGTTTAAATCCTATCTCTCAGGTAGATATTTCTCAGTTGCAATAGGCCCTCATGTGTCTAAGTCTGTCCCCCTTTCCTGTGGGGTCCCCCAAGGCTCGGTACTTGGTCCAATTTTATTCGCACTGTATTTGCTCCCGCTAGGACACATTTTAAATTATTTAAAGGCATCTCCTACCACCTTTACGCGGATGACATCCAGCTGTATTGCTCTTTTAACCCTGACTGCCCTGACGATTTTAATTCTAACCTTGCTGTTTTAAATGAGTGTCTGTCTGCCATTAAGGCCTGGTTAGCAAGTAACTTCCTCCAGTTGAATGAGGCCAAAACCGAGGTGCTCATTGTGGCCTCTGATGGTGTTGCATCCAGGGTGGCTAATTGTATCGGGTCCCTCAAAAATAATTTTAGCCCCAATCTCAGGAACCTTGGGGTAATTTTTGATCAGGCCATGCACCTGGACACGCACATAAAAATCGGTGACCCGCACTTGTTTTTTCCATCTCAGGAACATTGCCAAGTTAAGGTCGATTGTTTCCCATTCAGATCTTGAAATGATTATACATGCCTTTGTTTCCTCTCGCCTTGATTATTGCAATTCAATTCTCACCTGCCTCAATAAGACATCCATAGACCGCCGCCAATTTATTCAAAACACTGCTGCAAGACTATTAACTAGCTCAAGCAGAAGGTGTCACATTACTCCAGTTTTGGCATCTCTGCACTGGCTTCCAGTAATTTTCAGAGTTCAGTTCAAGGTCCTGGTGCTGACTTTTAGGGCTCTGCATGGCCAGGCACCTGCATATGTAACTGACTTGCTGGAACCATATGTGCCCAGCAGGTCCCTGAGGTCAGCAGACCAGGGTCTATTGGTCATTCCTCATACCAGGTTAATCACCAAAGGTGACAGAGCTTTTCAGTCTGTAGCGCCTAGACTCTGGAATGCCCTCCCGTGTGGCCTGAGAGCTGCAGCTTCTGTGACTATTTTTAAGAATCAGCTAAAAACTCTGTTGTTTCTACAAGCTTTTGGGTAATGTCACTGAGGTTTCTCCTCCAATGCTGAAATATGTCTGCTTTTGTTATTGTTTTCTCTGAGATGCATTGTGTTTTTGTTCTGTTTCCTTTTCATTTGATTGTTTTTTGCTGTATTTATTTCTGTTTATGTAAAGCACTTTGTGAGTCCTCTCTGTGAAATGTGCTATACAAATAAAAATTACTTACTTACTGTAGGGTTAAAGTAGTTAATCTGATTTTGATGCTATATTGACTCATTTTGTAGGGGACCCCCTGGAACCCCCTCAAGGACCCTGGGGGTCCCCGGACCCCACTTTGAGAGCCACTGCAGTACAACCATTTTGGACCTGCGGTGGTCCCAGTAAAACCATTTTGGACCTGCGGTGGTCCCAGTAAAACCATGTTGTACCTTTTGGTGGTCCAAAATGAACCGGCGTTAACTGCCTGCTTGTGTTCTTGTCTCCAGGGTCTGAACATCATCTTCAACGTGGCGCTGGCTCTCCTCAAGGTCAGTACCGTGCATGTCTTATGTCAGTCTGGTCTTCACGTGATCTACGACCCCCATCTGAACATGTTTTGTGCCAGGAAACCTCAGAAGAGGAGATTTGTGTAAAAAAACAAAAATAAAAAGTATTCAAAATTATGTTCAAAAATAACAGATGTACAAGCTCACAGTGCGACACGAAGTGACGCGCTGTGAGCTTGTATATCTGCTATTTTTCAATGGCCAGCCCAACATACGTTGGTGGCCATTATGGATAAAGTGGTTCAAACCACAGTGATGCTGTACCAACACATTTTGATGAGGACCCCCTGGAACCCCCCTGCCCCAAGGACCCCACTTTGAGAACCTCTGATCTTAGAAGACACCTGATTAAAAGCGTGTGTTTTTTTTTCTCTCCTGGTCACAGAGCTGTTTAGTAAACATGAGAACATTGACCCACGTCCCTGACACATCAGCCATGTTGGTTCTCCCTGTCTGCGTCTCAGAGGTCGACTCTGTGTCTCTGTTTGTTTGTTTAACCCATTGATACCTGGAACGCATCTGTGTCACTTTAGATGTCTTTGGCTATTCAAAAATAGCAGATATACAAGCTCATAGCGCGGCACCGAGTGCCGCGCTATGAACTTGTAGATCTGCTATTTTTGAAAAATCTTGAAAACATTTTTTTGTTTGTTTTTTTTTTCCAAAAAACTGTTAGGATTTAGAAAACATTTTTAAGAATCGCCTCAGGTCTTAATGGGTTAAAAGGATCCTCTGATGCCATGGAAGTCGGCCAGTCTCCACGTACAGTATTAGTAGTCTCTCAACTCAGAACTGTCTCTTCCACTCTTCCTCTTTGAATATTACTGTCTCTAATTCCATCCCATAATACAATTACAATTTAGGCATTTAATCCAGAGCGATTTACAAAAAGGAGAGGTAAACAACATAAAATCTAGGATCACAGGTAAACCAAGAACCTAGCATCAGTCTAAACAATATAATATCAAAACATCATTTCATACATTGAAACTAAACAACCTAGCGTCTGTCTAAACCTAAATTACGTTTTAGCCGTTGCGTAGTCGTCGAGGTCAAAGTGCTACGGGCTAAGGTGGAGTCGGAAGAGGTGAGTCTTCAGATGGTTGAGAACAGGAAGCTGTCATCTGGTATTCAACCAATCGCAACTAGAATCGGAATCAACTTTATTGTCACATTCAAATGATTACAAAAAAATATCATTATTATTATTGTCTCATAGGCATGGCATCGCCTCGAAGGCATGGCCGAGACTATGTTTTGCACCGTGTCCATGTGTGTGTGTGTGTGTCAGTCTGTGAGCAGCTAATCTCCGGCACTGTTGGCCCGATCGCAGCGAAACTGTACAGTGTCCACATACACTCCCTTGATGCTAGAGCAGAACCTATGCCCCGAATCTTTCAGATCGGCCTGTTATAGCGCCACCAGCAGGCCAATTTTTGCGAACCACATTTTTTTGCACAAAATGCCTCAAATCATGAACGCAGCATCCGATTGCCGTGAAAGGCCGAAGAAGAAATGCCACCCTTTTCACATTGGCTTATTGTAGCGCCACCAGGAGGCCACAATAACCTAGGGACCTGGCTACTGTTTTTTTTTTACAGGAAGAATAGAGAAGACAGAATAGAGAGCAAAAGAACAGAACAGGTCAATAACAGGAAGGCACTCTCAGCGTTACAAATGATAAGGGTCCATTTGGTTACATTTGAAACCTTTCGGAATTGAAAATGGATGAATTAAGACCGAGGATTTTACTGTTATGTATGTTGGTACCTTACTAGTAGACATTGCATCAGCCGACATGTCCCTGGTTTTCACCCACTGTTCTACACCTGTAAACCTGTGATGTGACAATAATGCAGTGGTGGAAAAGTAACTAATTACATTTACTCAAGTACTGTACTTAAGTACAATTGTGATGTATTTTGACTTTTACCGGCGTATTTCCAATTTTCAGTACTTTTACTTCTACTCCACTACATCTCAGAAGCAAATATTGTACTTTTACTCCGCTACAATTATTTGAAAACTTTAGATACTTGTTACTTTGTAGATTCAGATTATTATTACAAAACATACATTAACCACTTAAGCTCTATATATATTTTGGCTATTTGACAATAGCAGATCTACAAGCTCACAACACGTTGTGGGCTTGTAGATCTGCTATTTTCAAAAGATTTCTATACATTTTGAAAACTTGAAATGGGACATTCTGCATAATGAGTACTTTTACTTTTGGTACTTTAAGTACATTTTTATGTCAATACTTTTGTACTTTTACTTAAGTAAATTCTGACCAGACTTTTACTTGTAACGGAGTATTTCTACTTTGACTGATACTTTTACTTAAGTAAAACGTTTGAGTACTTTTCCCACCACTGCAATAATGAAGATTCTTCTGGTTCTGGTTCCATTCTGTCTGGGGACCCGGTGTCCCTCTCTCTGTCCTCTGGTTCCTGTCTCTCTCTGTCCTCTGGTTCCTGTCTCTCTCTGTCCTCTGGTTCCTGTCTCTCTCTGTCCTCTGGTTCCTGTCTCTCTCTGTCCTCTGGTTCCTGTCTCTCTACTGTCCTCTGGTTCCTGTCTCTCTCTGTCCTCTGGTTCCTGTCTCTCTCTGTCCTCTGGTTCCTGTCTCTCTACTGTCCTCTGGTTCCTGTCTCTCTACTGTCCTCTGGTTCCTGTCTCTCTCTCTCTGTCCTCTGGTTCCTGTCCCTCTCTCTGTCCTCTGGTTCCTGTCTCTCTCTGTCCTCTGGTTCCTGTCTCTCTCTGTCCTCTGGTTCCTGTCTCTCTACTGTCCTCTGGTTCCTGTCTCTCTCTGTCCTCTGGTTCCTGTCTCTCTCTGTCCTCTGGTTCCTGTCTCTCTACTGTCCTCTGGTTCCTGTCTCTCTACTGTCCTCTGGTTCCTGTCTCTCTACTGTCCTCTGGTTCCTGTCTCTCTACTGTCCTCTGGTTCCTGTCTCTCTCTGTCCTCTGGTTCCTGTCTCTCTCTGTCCTCTGGTTCCTGTCTCTCTACTGTCCTCTGGTTCCTGTCTCTCTCTGTCCTCTGGTTCCTGTCTCTCTCTGTCCTCTGGTTCCTGTCTCTCTACTGTCCTCTGGTTCCTGTCTCTCTCTGTCCTCTGGTTCCTGTCTCTCTCTGTCCTCTGGTTCCTGTCTCTCTACTGTCCTCTGGTTCCTGTCTCTCTCTGTCCTCTGGTTCCTGTCTCTCTACTGTCTGTTCTGAATCGAGCAAAAACTGACAGTTTTATACCCATCACATTATGATTATGATGGCTATAAACCAAAGTGAACACAGTCAGATGATTAGCCAACACTGCCCTCTGTTGCTCACAAGACGGTACTGCAGCTGCAGTGCTCACTGGGTTCAGCTGAACACAGGACACGTGTGTCCCTCTCGTCCCCTCCCGTCCCGTCCTTAGGGAATCACACTCGGCTTCACAGGTTCACGGGTTGTAAAGAAGTGGGTGAAATAATTTTCCCGTACGAGCTCCATCATTTTGGCAGTTTTCGGGAGAAAGGGAAGAAGAACCGATTCAGAGAGAAGAGCAGGGGAAAGGACGCAAACGCCAACATGAAAGAATCTGATATTCCTGATAGGAGTAAATGAATAAATACATACAGTATGTTCAAAACGTGAGGTTAAAGACAGCAGCAGATGTGTACTGTACATACATAAAGTACTAGGACCTCCTCTGACCCCCCCCCCCCCCCATCTCTCTCTCTCACTCGCCATTTCCCACCACAGTCTGCAAACTCACCTCTTTGCACTCCACCTCGCCCCCTAGCGCTCACCTCTTTGCACTCCACCTCGCCCCCTAGCGCTCACCTCTTTGCACTCCACCTCGCCCCCTAGCGCTCACCTCTTTGCACTCCACCTCGCCCCCTAGCGCTCACCTCTTTGCACTCCACCTCGCCCCCTAGCGCTCACCCACCCGTCCGTGACGATGTAGTGTTTACCTGGCATCCTAAGTTACTTTGAAGCAAAGTTTTTCTTTAAGGTTTCTTTGGCTATTCAAAAATATCAGATATATACGAGCTTGTAGATCGGCTATTAAAAAAAAAATAATAATCTTGAAAATGTGTGCAAAACTTTGATTATATATATATACATTTTTAACTAAAATCTTTGTTTCTGGGGGTCCCTGGAACAAAATATTCTGAGATGGGGTGGGGGGGGGGGGGTCCGTGGACAAATACATGGACAAGGAAAACACAAAAAAAAACACAAGGAAATACAACAGCAGTGTTTGACCCCTCATTTCAATGGGAAATAATATCTAACTCTACTTGTAGTTTTCTGATAGATGCTTTTTCAGGCCAATTTTGTAAGAAACCAGTGATTCACGTCCTTTAATGGATGATGTCAGGACTTGATTCAACATTACGGTGGCAGAGCAAAGGGATACATGCCTACAGTACATTGTAATAGTTGTAATCACACAGCCAGTAGTCTGAATGCTAACAACAGTTATCGTATCATGAACACAATATTGTGAATGATCTTATTGTAGTGTTTGCAGCAATGCAATCAATAATGGTGTAGCTCTCCAGAGCCTATTCACTATTATGACATAATAATGAAGTGTGTAGTATCCACCACAGTGGTGGACTTTAGAAACTCTATCGCTATAGTCTGATATCAGATCTGTCTTATATCTAAGGATTGACCCAGTGGTTTTATCAGATCTGTAAGTAGTGGGATGGACCCAATGGTTTGATCAGAGTAGTGGTCTAGAGGTCCTGTTAGGATATAAAACCAGCAGTACTAGAGGTCCTGGTGGGAGATAAAACCAGCAGTAGTAGAGGTCCTGGTAGGATATAAAACCAGCAGTACTAGAGGTCCTGGTAGGATATAAAACCAGCAGTACTAGAGGTCCTGGTAGGATATAAAACCAGCAGTACTAGAGGTCCTGGTAGGATATAAAACCAGCAGTAGTAGAGGTCCTGGTAGGATATAAAACCAGCAGTAGTAGAGGTCCTGGTAGGATATAAAACCAGCAGTACTAGAGGTCCTGGTGGGAGATAAAACCAGCAGTAGTAGAGGTCCTGGTAGGATATAAAACCAACAGTACTAGAGGTCCTGGTAGGATATAAAACCAACAGTACTAGAGGTCCTGGTAGGAGATAAAACCAGCAGTACTAGAGGTCCTGGTATGAGATAAAACCAGCAGTACTAGAGGTCCTGGTAGGATATAAAACCAACAGTACTAGAGGTCCTGGTAGGATATAAAACCAACAGTACTAGAGGTCCTGGTATGAGATAAAACCAGTAGTACTAGAGGTCCTGGTAGGAGATAAAACCAGCAGTACTAGAGGTCCTGGTAGGATATAAAACCAACAGTACTAGAGGTCCTGGTATGAGATAAAACCAACAGTACTAGAGGTCCTGGTATGAGATAAAACCAGCAGTACTAGAGGTCCTGGTAGGATATAAAACCAACAGTACTAGAGGTCCTGGTAGGATATAAAACCAACAGTACTAGAGGTCCTGGTAGGAGATAAAACCAGTAGTACTAGAGGTCCTGGTAGGATAGAAACTCAGCAGTACTAGAGGTCCTGGTAGGATAGAAAACCAACAGTACTAGAGGTCCTGGTAGGAGATAAAACCAGCATTATATAGAGTTTTCTGATGTGAGAGACTTACATTACACTGTGTGGTTCCCAATGTGAACAAACATAGAATCCTGTACTAGCTGAAAGGTGTTTTTAAGAAGTGCTTATGTGATATGCTCTGTGGCTAAAGAACAGCTCAAAAATAAAATACAGTATTAACCGGTCAAATGGGACCACATGGTAACGTACGTGATATCCATGAATGCACAGGGTCAAACATGATATGATGATATCATATAAAATCACCCAGTCAGGGGCATAATGCATTTATTTATTTGGTAAATCCTTATATTAACACATTTACCGCCGGGCCCGTAGTTCTACGGGCCGTTAAATCCAACGGTTAAGCGCCGAGCCCGTAGTCCTACGGGCTGCGGTCTTTTCGCGCATGCGCGGTCCGGGTGCACTTTCGGAATGTTTTTGATCCACTTCCGTTTCCGGTTTGATGACAGGAAATAGAATTATTTGGGATCCGGTTTTGACGATCACGCCCGCTCCCATTCTACAGACGAAACTGAAACTCAATTCTCTTCCTGTAGTTTTTTCTCCTCGCATTTCACTGTTTAACGTAATCCGCTCTAACTCAAACATGGATGCCCCGTTTGACACGCGATCTTCACTGGGAGATACAGGGAGATCTCGCGGATGTAAACAGACCGTGTAGAGCTCAATCTTAAGGATTTTAACAAGATCTATGGCGACATGAAAAAAACAAAAAAACAACAAAAACACCTTGGCACTGGTGAGTACATTATGAGATTAACCTCTGGCGGTCGATGTGTTAAGGTGGGGTCTATAATGCACTATAACCACATTTATAATGCATTTTTATGCACTTATAAGGCATTATAACGTTTAAAAATGTTTATTATGATTATGCACACACAAGTATTATAACTTATAACAATGTAATTTAGTGCTGGTCATAATGCATTATAAACAGCATATTTGGGGGTTGGCGGCCCAGATACATGTAATTTTGGGGGTCCTTGACATAGAAAGGTTAACCACTGATATAGAAACATACGTTTTTGAGAAAACTGCTAGGATTTAGAAGACATTTGTAGAATCCCCAGAAGCAAAGATTTGAGTTACAAATGTTTGCTTTAAATATATATATATATATATATATATATATATATATATATATATATATATATATATATATATATATATATAATAGCCAAAGAAATATAAAATTGATACACAGATGCTTTCCCGGTCTTAATGGGTTAACAAGCCTTTTATGTGACTGATATCTTACTAATACAGATATATGAAATATCACTAGAACCTCTATACCGTCTGTCTCAAAGACATAGAAATAGAGGTGTCTCTCTTAACCACTGAACCACTCTATACTAGCGTCTTTTCTGTGTTCTGTTATTGTGGGGAAAGCTTTCCCTGAAAATAGCAGATCGACAAGCTCACAACGTGAGCCGTTTTTCTGCGAAAGCTTTCCCCGCAATAAGGATGCCGGGGTTTAAGGGGTTAAACCCTATATATATATATATATATATATATATATAACTGGAGTCCCCCAGGGCTCTATGCTAGGCCTCCTACTGTTTTCGTCTCTACACTTAAAAGCTTTGTTGAAAATGGCACAATTGTGCGCTTGTAGGTATAGGCTATTTTGGCCTGATGTTCGCCCCCAGAATAGGGATGCTACGGTTCATGTGGTTAAAAAAAACGACGTTGCGTGATAAAAGCAGAGGTGTGTGTGTGTGTGTGTGTGTGTGTGTGTGTGT
>NC_137607.1:9286743-9341623 GCF_963280865.1 Gymnoscopelus braueri
GGACTTCTGTACTCTATTTATACAGCTCAAATCTATCTCTGTTATTGTCCTCTCTATGTGTGTTCTATAGGAACAGATCCCAGAGCTGTGTGGAGTCATGTTTTAACCTGTTATTGTCCATCTCTGTGTGTTCTGTAGGAACAGATCCCAGAGCTGTGGAGTCATTTCCAGGACTTGAACCTTGAAGCTCACATGTTTGCGTCGCAGTGGTTCCTGACTCTGTTCACGGCCAAGTTCCCTCTGTGCATGGTGTTCCATATCACCGACCTACTGCTGTATGAGGTGAGACAGCTGTCTGTCTGTCTGTCTCTCTGTCTCTCTCTCGCTGTCTCTCTGCCCCTCAAACTGGACACATGGGAATCATCAGAAGCACACAAATGTCTAAAGTGGTAGAAATGTCAAAGCTCTCAGCCTCCAATTGTTTACTAATTATTATTATATATTTTTTACTTGATTTTTATCCCGCGATTTTGTAACCCTTTTTTTTTTATGTGATCCTGGGCGCTACACTCCCCTCACCAGCCTTACTAATTATTATTTTAATCCACTATCAGCAGCAGAATCCTCTTTATCGTCACATCACAGTGAACACAGGTGTAAAGCAGAGGGCGACGTTTGTTTCTGTTCAACGAGCACCATCGTTTTCGTTGTTTTCAGAAAATAAAATAAAATAATAACTTGAATATATATCGTCTCTTGTCGGGTGGAAGCCTCATACGTCCGAAATTCTAAAACGGCAAAAAGTAGCAGATCTGCAAGCTCAAATCTGCTACTTTTGATGCTTTCGTGTGACACCGTAGTATGATCAAGTAGTTTACGGAAAGAACACACAAAAGGTTAGAATATGGAGATGTGAAGAGGTTTCTGCCCGACATGCAGCCAGTGTTGCCAGATTCTGTGAGAGAAACAAGCAACCAGGTCCAGGAAAACCAGCCCAAAAGAAGCGACTATGGGCCACATGAGCACTTTAACATGTGCATCAGCTATTTGAAAATAGCAGATCTACAAGCTCACAACGCGTCGCGATGCGACGCGTTGTGAGCTTGTAGATCGGCTATTTTCCAATTAAATCTTGCGGGGACATTATAACAAGCAGATCTGGCAACCCTGCATGCAGCAACGATATAAAGTTCAAGTTTTGGGGTGGTCGAGTGGGCAGCCGGGCTTGACGCCCATATATGGACATGCCCCGACGCGTTGCCCAGTGCAATAACCCTGGCAACACCGGCCATACTGTCGTTTGATTGGCCGACGGGCCTCTACTTGCTTACATTCCCACATGAGAGAGAAAATAGTCCAGCTTACCACGGTCATGACAGTTTAGTTGATGATTAGTTGTCATATAAATCATTGATCGTGATTAACCCATTATAAGACCGGGGGAAAGCATCTGTGTCATTTTCTGATTTCTTTGGCTGTTCCAAAAATAGCAGATCCTGTAAATCTGCTATTTTTTGGGGAAAAATCGTGAATATTTGTGCAAATCTTAAAATTTTTTATAGCGAACTTTTTTAATTCCAATATTTGCTTCTGGGGGGGGGGGGGGTGTGCGGGGGGGGCGGTGGTCCCTGGAACAAAACATTTTGAGATGGGGGGGGGGTCCGCAGCCAAATAAATATATAAAAATGTTTTCTAAATCCTAACGGTATGTTTGCTATATCAGTGGTGTCAAGGACCACCCAGAATGATATGGGTTTGGCCGCGGACCCTGCATCTCAAACTGTGTTGTTCCAGGGACCCCCCCCCACCCCCCCCCCAGAAGCACAGATCGGAGTTAAACATGTTTGCTTTAAAACATAGATATTTATATTCAAAGATTTGCACACATTTTCCACGATTTTTCAAAAAAATAGCAGATCTACAAGCTCATAGCGCGGCACTCGGTGCCGCGCTATGAGCTTGTAGATCTGCTATTTTTGAATAGCCAAAGAAATTTCACAGATACGTCCCTGGATTGAATGGGTTAATGATTTAATGTATTTTTTGGCATTGGACACTTGGAGCATCCAGTAGCCTATAATTAAAATGTCATTTTTGTTTGCCTTTTAGTCTTTGTAAGCTAACATTGAACAGGTGAGATATGACTCCAAAACAACTTAAATATTGAACGTGTGCACAACGCATACAAATCCTTAACACATTCCCTGCCAGAGGTTTTTTTTTATTTTACTTCCCCCAGTGCCAGTGTTTAAATTTTAAATAAAAAAAAGCCGAGATACAGGATTTTAAAGTAATAAGTTAACCAAGGAGTGAATGGAGCTAGAAATCTTTGGATCGTGATATCTCTGGTTCTGTGTGGATAAATTAAAAAAAAAAAGAGACAAAAAAAAAAAAAAAAAAACTTTTTTTTTTTTTTTTTGAAAAACGGTTATACTCGTGGATGGATTTTTTTGGCAGTAAACGGGTGTATTTTTCATCAACGGTTATACTCGTGATTGGCAGGTAAAGTGTTAAAGGATGACTTCACCCATTTTCAACCTCTGTTCATATAATTGGTCCTCACTAATGCTCAGCAAACCCCCCCTACCAGTTACATCATCACTAGGCAAGATTTAAACGTTTTTAAAACAGGAATAGAAAGCCTGCCGTTTCTATCGGCTTGGATTCCCCATCAGTGATGTCACTGGTAGGCGGGTTTCTGAACCGTTCACAGCCCTCCTCTGAGACACAGCAGAAAGAAATGGTAGCACATTATAATGAGCATTAGTGAGGACCAATTATATGAATATAGCTTGAAAAATGGGTGAAGTCGTCCTTTAATCATGTTATACTTTAAAATTGTATACTTTATATGTATTTTATTTTTTGTTTTTAAACATTTTAGAAACCTCTCGTGATGCCCAAAATAGGGATGGCAGCTTGAAAGTGGAAAACGGCGTGGAAATAATGATGGAAATGTGACATGATAATTTCCTCCAGCTCCTTTCATACGTATGAATGGAAACCGTTCTTAACCATTATGCAAAGATAATTGCCATTAGCTCAATATAATAGTGATTATGTAAAAGAGTTGTGACAGGCCAGCTCAGCTCCAGACAGCCTGCTTCCCCCAGAAGAGAAGATGTGTGTGTAAAAAAAAATAATACAAAGACTATTCAAAAACTTCAAAACAAAAGATTTTTTCAAAAGAATTACAAAATAGCAGATGTACAAGCAACTGAAAGAGAGATGAAGCAGGGACCCCCCCACTACATACTGTATAAAATTGTATCTTCATGGATTTCATAGACCAACACCGAACCTCTTTGCCGAAAATATAATAATAATAATCTTTTTGGCTTAAAGGGGTAGTTCACCCCCAAAATAACTTTTTTTCTATTGATTACTGACCATCTGGAGCCTTGAATTCATAGATATTTTTTTGTTTTTGTCACATTCCTAAGCCAATAATTTGATTATAATAAATGTGTCCCCATTGATTCCGGTAGGAGACACAAATGCATTTGTGTCTCCTACCGGAATCAATGGGGCTAAATTTATTATAATCAAATAATAAAGGAAGGAATGCGACAAAAACTAAAAAATATCCATGAATTCAAGGCTCCATGGGGTGAGTAATCAATAGAAAAAAAGTTATTTGGGGGGTGAACTACCCCTTTAAGTTCTCTTCAGAATAGGGATAATAGGGTTCAAGTGGTTAAAAAATATCCAATCACACAAAGATTTGGCGGCCCCCCTGTACTAACTCTGAGGACCCCCTAGGGGCCCCGGACCCCCTGTTGAAGACCCCTGCTGTACAGTATAAACACATTTTGCTGGGGACCCCCCCCCCCCCCCCAAGGACCCCTTCGGACCCTACTTTGAGAACCACTTCCTTAGAGAACAGAGAGAGAGTGTTTTTTTCTCCACCTTGTGTTGCAGGTATTCAAATGCAATGTGTTCCTGTCACCCAGAAACCTCGTGTAATCTCCATATATTTCAAAATGGTATGTTTATCCCCCCCCCCCCCACTAGATGAATGCCTTACTTTCATCATACAAGAGTGACACACACAAGTAGCGGAAACAGAAGAAGCTCACAGTGCATCAGGACGCAGCACGTTGTGAGATTGTAGAGTAGGTTATTTTCATTATTTTGAAATGTTAACACATTGAGTGCCAAAACCGTATATATATACCTTTTTGCAAATACACCCGTGGAGTGCCCAAAAAGTATTTATAAGTTTTTTTTAATCTTTTTGTTTTTTTCGTTTTTTTTCCATGCGGGAGGGGCTAGAGCAGCTCTGGAATCACCCTAGGCGATTCTGAGAAGGAAGGGACAGATGGATCACCGTGTCAAAAACATGGCTCCCCATCCGCTTCCGTCCTATTTCCTTCTCTAAAACCCCTATAACTCCGAAACTTTTTTTACGCTGGGGAAAACGACTCATTTTGTATCCGCGATCGCTGCGCCATTGTGACCCGCGTGAAAGATGTTATCGTTCCAGCCGTTAGCCAGGCCCACCGGGCAAAATGGAGGCATGCTTTTTTTTTTTCATGGATCGCTCGTCATGGAGTCTCCAGCTTTAAACAGCACAATGGAACGCAACGGTGAGATTCCTAGCACCGAACGTATTCTGTTATTATAAAATTCTGGCACCCAATGTGTTAAAACATTTGCTAATCTGGACATACAAGGTTTCCACCCGACAGCGACAAATGAATTCAGGGATAAGGGATTAGCCAGAACAAAGCACCTTTTGTCTCATTTGATTACTATTCCAGTTCTAAAACAATAGGCAGAGCAGCTGTTTTTAATGCCTGAAAGTTTAACACTGACGATGAAGGAACAGGGGGAGGTTTGTTGGGGATTAATTTAACCCGTTCGCTCCGGGAACGCATCTGTGTCATTTCAGAACCATTGTTTTAAAATTGCAGATCTACCAGCTCATAGCGCCTCACCTCGTGCCGCGCTATGAGCTTGTAGATCTGCTATTTTTTAAACAGTTTTGCACAACTCAAATCTTTGCTTCTGGGGGGGTCCCGGGAACAAAAATATTTTCAGATGAATGTCCGCCGGCCAAATACATTTTGGGGGTCCTTGACATGGAAAAGGTTTTAACACATTGAGTGCCAAAAACGGTCCGGACCGTTTTTGAGAAGCCATGCGTTGTGTGCCAAAAACGGTTATGACCGTTTTTGGGGGAAAAAATGTTTTTTTTTTCTTTTTTTTCTTTTTTTCCTTCTCAGCACCAGGAGATATCATTTTTCGAAGATTTAGACTCCAATCCACTTCCTGGTTAACTTATGACTTCAAAAGCCTGTATCTCGGCTCCTGTGTACTTTTTTTCTAAAATATGTATTTTTGACTATTTTCGACTATTTTCAACTGGCTGCAACTATGGAACGGATTACCTAATGTTTTAATTTTTTTCCCCCCGATTGTACGAGACCTCTATGTGTGTAATGAGGGGATCACCTTGAGGACGGTGATCACTGAAAATATTTTGTGACTACTTGAAAAAGGTTAAAAAATGGTTAAAAATCCAGGCACCGACTGTACCCTGTTTTAAAAAGACCCTGGCACTCAATGTGTTAAGCACCACTGATATACAGTAGCAACATGTGTTTTTCAGAAAACTGTTAGGATTTAGAAGACATTTGTAGAATCCCCCAGAAGCAAAGATTTGAGTTACAAATATACACATTCAAATGTTTGCACACATTTTCACGATTTTTTGAAACATAGCAGATCTACAAGCTCATAGCGCGGCAATCGGTGCCGCGCGGCAATCGGTGCCGCGCTATGAGCTTGTATATCTGATATTTTTTTAATAGATAAAAATACACGCATGCTTTCCCGGTCTGAATGGGTTAACTAAGATAAAAAGTTTAAATTGCCCCCCCCCACCACCCATCGCCAATAATTCTATCATGTTCCTTTATCAGTGTGAAACTTTAAAACATGCACAGCTGCTCTCCCTATTGTTTTAGAGTAAGAATAATAATTAGATGTAACAAAAGGTTCTTTTGTGCTCGCTAATCTCTTAACCAGGCTCCTATCCCACAATTCATTGCAAAAACCTGCAGCTCAAGGTGAGCTTTCTTTGTTTCTGTGGGAGGAAGACGATTGGATGGCTCATGGATGCAAAGAACCGGGGAAGGAAGACTTAGTCTCAGCTAGTATTGGGTAATCGAAATTCGAGTTCCAAGTAGGAACCGTATAAGAAATGGCGGGTACCGTGTACCCATAAAAATGATTTAATTTCGGTTCTGCGTATCGGTTCCTAGACGCGACCAATAACCGTTCAAACAAAGGCTTCGTCATGAGAAGTTCACTATCTGTCAGGACCTAACTAACTCAGTCACGCTGCACTACACACACACACACACACACACACACACACACCACACACACCGCAACGTGTTTGATGCGAGTGAGCAACCGGCATGCTGTGAAATATCGACCGCGGCAAATGCGCTAAAGTGTGGCAAGTTAATTAGCACTAAGACAGGTTGCCTTTCATCTGAAAGAGTGTACGGTGTTTGATGTGTCGCCGTCTCCGACCAATACGCCCATGTCTCAGACACACACCGGGGCTCGCCGGTCAACAACAGCAACACCAGCGAGTGCTGCTATTAGCAACATTGCCAGCAGAGCCCCAGTAGAGAGCCCCTAACTCTATAGAGCCCGGCACAGAGAGACGCGAGACACCGTTTACGTTTGCGAATGATGCCGCACAAGGCTCTAAGGCTAGCGCCGTTATATATCGAGGCCGATGACGCAGCGTAATTATTATATTTATACTTCTATTTTATAACCCGCAGGTCGACTGCCACTCTTTTAGATCGCCTTTTAAAACACCCTTCTGTTCGCTGCTGCCTTTCATAGTTATTATCTCCCCCCTTTCTCTTCTAGCCAATTTTCCTATGAATGGAAGTTTAGTCTGAAGTCATTGTGCCGCTTTTTAGTCTCACTAATTTGTAGGATAATAATAAGTAGGTATATATTAGGGGTGGGACGATATATCGATATATCGATATATCGCGATACTTTCTGCCGCGATAAATAATCGATATACTGCCGGAAAATATCGATATTATTATTATTTATTTATTTATATACATATATATATTTTTTGTGATACGTTGTTTTTCCTACTCTGTATTTGTGTAATGATGATTTTGAACTGTTTGGTGCTATTTGATGTGTTTATGAATTGAATACAAGGACTATCGTGATATATCGTTGGTGAATTTTCATGCAATATATCGTGATATCGCAATATATCGATATTTTCAGATATCGTGATATATCGTTGGTGAAATTTCTTGCAATATATATCGAATATCGTGATATCGCAATATATCGAACATCGTCGAATATCGTGATATATATTGTTATCGTGGGCCTAATATCGTGATATATATCGTATCGTGAGGTACCCATATCGTCCCACCCCTAGTATATATGCCACCCAATCGATGAATTGAGTATAAAGGACCCCAATGGAAACAAGCCATGGGGCTTTCTTTGGTTTAAAATGCTCTTAACACATTGGGTGCCAGCATTTTTTAATAACAGAATACGTTGGGTGCCAGCAATCTCACCATTGACTGCGCTTTGCTGTTTAAAGCTCTAGACTCCGCGACGAGCAAATCCCACGTAAAAAAAAAGCATGCATTCATGGAGCGCGATGACCCTAGCTACATCCTGGAACGATAACATTTCACTCGCGAGTTACAACGGGAAGGGATCGCGCATCGCGCATGACCGGTTTTCCCCAGCGGAAACGGATTCGGAGATACAGACGCTTTAAAGAAGGAAATAGACAGGAAGCGGATGGGGAGCCATGTTTTTGACACGGTGATCCAACCAAGTGATCCATCCAAGGCCTAGCCCTTCTCAGAATCGCCTAGGGTGACTCCAGAGCTGCTCTAGCCCCTCCTGTGTGGAAAAAAAACGGAAAAGACTGAAAACACGGTTCAGACCGTGTTCTGCACCAATGCGCTACTCTGTGTAAACACGGTTCAGACCGTGTTCGGCACCAATGCGCTACTCTGTGTAAACACGGTTCAGACCGTGTTCTGTACCAATGCGCTACTCTGTGTAAACACGGTTCAGACCGTGTTCTGTACCAATGCGCTACTCTGTGTAAACACGGTTCAGACCGTGTTCGGCACCAATGCGCTACTCTGTGTAAACACGGTTCAGACCGTGTTCGGCACCAATGCGCTACTCTGTGTAAACACGGTTCAGACCGTGTTCGGCACCAATGCGCTACTCTGTGTAAACACGGTTCAGACCGTGTTCTGCACCAATGCGCTACTCTGTGTAAACACGGTTCAGACCGTGTTCGGCACCCGATGTGTTAACAGACCTCGTATTGAACTGTACTTCCCTGTGCTTGTCTTTGCAAACTGCTAATAAAGTATTCAATCAATCAGTCAATCAATTCAATCAATCAAACTTAATAATGTAATATGGTATGGAGTAGCCTATATAACGCCCCCCCCCCCCCCCCTCTTTCTAATTAATTAACATGCTAGGTGCCTCATCATCTTTCTGTTATTGCAGCTATTGTTGAATAAAAAAAAATTGATAAGCTTATAGAGAACTAAAAATAGATAGGCTTATAGAGAACTAAAAATAGATAGGCTTATAGAGAACTAAAAATAGATAGGCTTATAGAGAACTAAAAATAGATAGGCTTATAGAGCAGTGGTTCTCAAACTTTTTCATGCCAAGGACCCCCAAAATGATATGTATTTGGCCGCGGACCCCCATCTCAAAATATTTTGTTCCAGGGACCCCCAGAGGCAAATATTTGAGTTAAAAATGTTGTCTTAAAAATATATATATATCCCAAGGTATGCACAAATGTGTACGATTTTTCAAAAATAGCAGATCTACAAGCTCATTGTAGATCTGCTATTTTTGAATAGCCAAAGTATAAATGGTTAAAATGATTGTGACGCTATATTAACACATTTTGCTGGGGACCCCCTGGGACCCCCTCAAGTACCCCTGGGGGTCCCCGGACCCCACTTTGAGAACCAATGTTATAGAGAACAAAAAAATAGATAGGCTTATTAGAGAACTAAAAATAGATAGGCTTATAGAGGACTACAAATAGATAGGATTATAGAGCACTTCCCCTATTTGTAGAATCACTTCTACAAACAATTTAAACAAAAAACATAGATACATACAGTACATGTATCCGGTTGCAATAGCAGAAAGATGATGAGGCTTAAAAGTTACTTTTGTTAACAACATATTACCCGGCAAGATATTAAACATCCCCTTGCCAGCGTAATTACCTTAAACCGACGATCTTTGAAACGCCGTGGAAGCCACTGTCGACTAAATCAGCTGTAGATTTAGCTGACTAATAGAACTTTTCTCACCCCACCCAAAACGACATTTAACACATTGAGTGCCAGGGTTTTTTTAAAACAGGGTACTCACAGTGCCTGGATTTTTAACCATTTTTGAACCTTTTTCAAGTAGTCACAAAATATTTTCAGTGATCACCGTCCTCACGGTGATCCCCTCATTACACACATAGAGGTCTCGTACAATCGGGGGAATTTTTTTTAAAACATTAGGTAATCCGTTCCATAGTTGCAGCCAGTTGAAAATAGTCAAAAATACATTGTAAAAAAAAAAGTACACAGGAGCCGAGATACAGGCTTTTGAAGTCATAAGTTAACCAGGAAGTGGATTGGAGTCTAAATCTTCGAAAAATGATATCTCCTGGTGCTGTGAAGGAAAAAAAAACAAAAAAAAAAGTTTAATATTTTTTCTCAAAAACGGTCCGGACCGTTTTTTTGGCACTCCTCGTTTGGATTATGAAAAACGGTCCGGACCGTTTTTGGCACTCAATGTGTTAAATGTGCGTTAAATTCACACACCGGCGGCAGAGGAAACCATGCCGGGCGCCAGCCTGCTCATCTAGAGCAGTTAGGGGTTCAGTGTCTTGCTCAAGGACACTCTGACATGCAGCCAGGGAGCCACGTATTAAACCAGGAACCTTCTAGCTCCCAGATGGCCTCTCCACCTCCTGAGCTACTGCTGCCCTGTCATCAGATGTCTATGATACAAAGTTCTACGTTGAATATCACTCACCCAGTGCTGGAACCATAGACCGTAAAAATGACTGGACAACGTTAACACCATTGGTTTCTACAGACTGTAAATGAAGTCTATTTTCCCAGCAATTTCAAATCCGCCATCTTCCTATATCCGGTCCGAAATGCGAACGGAAATGAATGCTATTGGCTGCAACCGCAGCGAGGGCGGGTCTTCACTCGGTAGAACCAGTAGAAACCCTAGAAACATAAATTATGGTCCCATTAACTCTCTCAGTACCACGCCCCGAGATATCCCGAGTTTTTCCCGAGTACCCTCAGTGCCAGCACGAGAAATCCCGAGTTTTTACTTTTGACTGTGGTCGCGCTATTCTGTTTATTTTTCATGATCACTTTCGCTTCCTGACTCCTTCAGACTCATTGGGTTCCGGTTTCATGACGCAGATTCCGTTTCCGGTTCTCATTTTTTTCCCGCGGTCATTTTTGGCCAGAATAGGGAAAGTCACGGTTTTTCACACGGTATAAAAAACAAACGGAGAGGTCCACGTCTACTCTCTTTGGTCTGGGTGACGATCAGTCATCGTAGTCGTGTATCACATCGTAATTTAGCCCGATCAACGATTGTCAAAAATGTCAACATCCGGTTATGACCGGATGTGACGTGAGCCTGTTTGGGAGGGGGCGAGTGAGCCAGCGAGATCATCAATGTGTCGATTTGTTGCTCTCTACTGGTAGAACTGTATTATGGGTTTAAAAACCCAATCAGATCATTTATTTGAATGAAAAATTACAAAATTTTAAAATTTTAAAAAACGCAAATTGCTGGCACTGGGGGAGTACTTTATGAAAATACTCTTGGCACTGAGAGAGTTAATTAAAAAATGTATCATTTACTAAATGCATATCATGATGATTTAAAAAAGACGATTGAAAACAAAGTGTTTGTGAATAGGTTTACTAAGGTAATAAAATAAAAAGTGTAAAGTTTGCCCCAAAACCTCATTGACTTGCATTGAGATTATAATGTACAGCGGATAATGTAATGGGGACCGCAGGCTGAACGAGAACCCGGAAGTGAGCTTCAATTCCAGCGAAGGGGGTTTGCCCCTTGGCTGGAACATGCTACGTGCACTACGAGTGTGTAGACGTACAGTAGTTAAAAACACACACCGACCCTGCTCCAGCACCATCTCGTGGCCCATATAGGCAGAGGTGGGGAGACAGTCTGTCTTTCTCTGTGTCTGTCGCTCATTCTGTCTTTCTCTGTGTCTGTCGCTCATTCTGTCTTTCTCTCTCCTTGTCTCTTTGTCTCTCTCTGTCTGTTTATGTCTCTCTCTCTCTCTCACTCTTTCTCTTTCAATTAGTCTCTGTCTCTGCATCTTTCTCTCTGTCTTTCTCTCTCCTTGTCTCTCTCTGTCTGTCTCTCATTCTCTTTCTCTTTCAATTAGTCTCTGTCGCTGCTTCTTTCTTTCTGTCTTTCTCTCTCTGTCTTTTTTCTCAGTTTTTCTCTGTCTGTCTCTGTGCCTCTTTCCCTCTCTGTTTCTGTCTGTCTCTCTGTCTCTCTGCCTGTCTCTCTGTCTGTCTGTCTCTCTGTCTGCCTGCCTGTCTCTCTCTGTCTGTCTCTGTCTGGAGTTATTTTTAGAGGTGTCAGGTTATTTTTAGTTCTCTGTTACCATGTGAACGTGTTGTCGGGAGCAACTGAGGAGACGGGTCTTCCCTAGCACCTCTCTCTCTCCCTCTCTCTCTCTCTCTGCGCTGTGTGTGTGTTTGCGTGTGTGTGTGTTTGCGTGTGTGTGTGTTTGCGTGTGTGTGTGTTTGCGTGCGTGCGTGCGTGCGTGCGTGCGTGCGTGCGTGCGTGCGTGCGTGCGTGCGTGCGTGGGTGGGTGGGTGGGTGGATGCGTGCGTGTGTGTGTGTGTGTGTGTGTGTGTGTGTGTGTGTGTGTGTGTGCGCAGCACTGCAGCACCGTGTTTCTCAACCAGTGGCTCCAGACCTAAAAGTGGGTTGTGAGGTATTCTGCCAGGAACATAGTTGTGTTTAATATTGGGTCTGACTTCACAGTCAAAACCATCCAATGGGCCCAGTGAAACCAGTTTGGACCTGGTGGTCCCAGTGAAACCAGTTTGGACCTGGTGGTCCCAGTGAAACCAGTTTGGACCTGGTGGTCCCAGTAAACCAGTGGTTATATTTGGCCAACACAAGATTTGTGTTGTTTCCTAAAATATTCAAAATGTTTCAATGTGTTATCTATATACTGTATATATATATATATACTTTCCATCATAAACATTTCACTGGTTTCTGGACAGGTCCCCGCCTATTTTAAACAGGCAATCGTTCAGCCGCTCTTAAAAAAGCCAAGCCTGGACACCTCGTTACCAAGTAACTATCGGCCCATCTCCAAGTTAACTTTTATGTCCAAAATTTTAGAAAAAATTGTTGCCAATCAGCTTATAGCTTTTTTAAATGAACACCACATTTTTGATAAATTCCAGTCCGGCTTTCGCCAAAAACACTCCACAGAGACTGCACTCTTAAAAGTGTCAAATGATCTACTGATGTCTGCCGACTCTGGTAAATGCTCTATTTTAGTATACCTCAGTGTTGCGTTCGACACTGTGGATCACAACATCATTACAGACAGGCTCATAAATTGGGTGGGTGTCACAGGGAGTGCACTTAAATGGTTTAAATCCTATCTCTCAGGTAGATATTTCTCAGTTGCAATAGGCCCTCATGTGTCTAAGTCTGTCCCCCTTTCCTGTGGGGTCCCCCAAGGCTCGGTACTTGGTCCAATTTTATTCGCACTGTATTTGCTCCCGCTAGGACACATTTTAAATTCTTTTAAAGGCATCTCCTACCACCTTTACGCGGATGACATCCAGCTGTATTGCTCTTTTAACCCTGACTGCCCTGACGATTTTAATTCTAACCTTGCTGTTTTAAATGAGTGTCTGTCTGCCATTAAAGGGGTAGTTCACCCCCCAAATAACTTTTTTTCTATTGATTACTCACCCCATGGAGCCTTGAATTCATGGATATTTTTTTGTTTTTGTCGCATTCCTTCCTTTATTATTTGATTATAATAAATTTAGCCCCATTGATTCCGGTAGGAGACACAAATGCATTTGTGTCTCCTACCGGAATCAATGGGGACACATTTATTATAATCAAATTATTGGCTTAGGAATGTTACAAAAACAAAAAAATATCTATGAATTCAAGGCTCCAGATGGTCAGTAATCAATAGAAAATAAGTTATTTTGGGGGTGAACTACCCCTTTAAGGCCTGGTTAGCAAGTAACTTCCTCCAGTTGAATGAGGCCAAAACCGAGGTGCTCATTGTGGCCTCTGATGGTGTTGCATCCAGGGTGGCTAATTGTATCGGGTCCCTCAAAAATAATGTTAGCCCCAATCTCAGGAACCTTGGGGTAATTTTTGATCAGGCCATGCACCTGGATACGCACATAAAATCGGTGACCCGCACTTGTTTTTTCCATCTCAGGAACATTGCCAAGTTAACGTCGATTGTTTCCCATTCAGATCTTGAAATGATTATACATGCCTTTGTTTCCTCTCGCCTTGATTATTGCAATTCAATTCTCACCTGCCTCAATAAGACATCCATAGACCGCCTCCAATTTATTCAAAACACTGCTGCAAGACTATTAACTAGCTCAAGCAGAAGGTGTCACATTACTCCAGTTTTGGCATCTCTGCACTGGCTTCCAGTAATTTTCAGAGTTCAGTTCAAGGTCCTGGTGCTGACTTTTAGGGCTCTGCATGGCCAGGCACCTGCATATGTAACTGACTTGCTGGAACCATATGTGCCCAGCAGGTCCCTGAGGTCAGCAGACCAGGGTCTATTGGTCATTCCTCATACCAGGTTAATCACCAAAGGTGACAGAGCTTTTCAGTCTGTAGCGCCTAGACTCTGGAATGCCCTCCCGTGTGGCCTGAGAGCTGCAGCTTCTGTGACTATTTTTAAGAATCAGCTAAAAACTCTGTTGTTTCTACAAGCTTTTGGGTAATGTCACTGAGGTTTCTCCTCCAATGCTGAAATATGTCTGCTTTTGTTATTGTTTTCTCTGAGATGCATTGTGTTTTTGTTCTGTTTCCTTTTCATTTGATTGTTTTTTGCTGTATTTATTTCTGTTTATGTAAAGCACTTTGTGAGTCCTCTCTGTGAAATGTGCTATACAAATAAAAATTACTTACTTACTGTAGGGTTAAAGTAGTTAATCTGATTTTGATGCTATATTGACTCATTTTGTAGGGGACCCCCTGGAACCCCCTCAAGGACCCCTGGGGGTCCCCGGACCCCACTTTGAGAGCCACTGCAGTACAACCATTTTGGACCTGCGGTGGTCCCAGTAAAACCATTTTGGACCTGTGGTGGTCCCAGTAAAACCATTTTGGACCTGCGGTGGTCCCAGTAAAACCATTTTGGACCTGCGGTGGTCCCAGTAAAACCATTTTGGACCTGCGGTGGTCCCAGTAAAACCATTTTGGACCTGCCGTGGTCCCAGTAAAACCATGTTGTACCTTTTGGTGGTCCAAAATGAACCGGTGTTAACTGCCTGCTTATGTTCTTGTCTCCAGGGTCTGAACATCATCTTCAACGTGGCGCTGGCTCTCCTCAAGGTCAGTACCGTGCATGTCTTATATCAGTCTGGTCTTCACGTGATCTACGACCCCCACCTGAACATGTTTTGTGCCAGGAAACCTCAGAAGAGGAGATTTGTGTAAAAAAAACAAAAATCTAAAGTATTCAAAATTATTCGTGTGGAATAATTTGCACAAATGTTCACGATTTTTCAAAAATAGCTGATCTACAAGCTCGTATACCCATAGCCCAAAGTATAATTATTACAAGATTTTTTTTTTAAATGTTCAAAAATAACAGATGTACAAGCTCACAGTGCGACACGAAGTGACGCCGCTGTGAGCTTGTATATCTGCTATTTTTCAATGGCCAGCCCAACATACGTTGGTGGCCATTATGGATAAAGTGGTTCAAACCACAGTGATGCTGTACCAACACATTTCGATGAGGACCCCCTGGAACCCCCCTGCCCCAAGGACCCCACTTTGAGAACCTCTGATCTAGAAGACACCTGATTAAAAGCGTGTGTTTTTTTTTTCTTCCTGGTCACAGAGCTGTTTAGTAAACATGAGAACATTGACCCACGTCCCTGACACATCAGCCATGTTGGTTCTCCTGTCTGCGTCTCAGAGGTCGACTCTGTGTCTCTGTTTGTTTGTTTAACCCATTGATACCTGGAACGCATCTGTGTCACTTTAGATGTCTTTGGCTATTCAAAAATAGCAGATATACAAGCTCATAGCGCGGCACCGAGTGCCGCGCTATGAACTTGTAGATCTGCTATTTTTGAAAAATCTTGAAAACATTTTTTTTTTTTTTTTTTTTTTCAAAAAACTGTTAGGATTTAGAAAACATTTTTAAGAATCGCCTCAGGTCTTAATGGGTTAAAAGGATCCTCTGATGCCATGGAAGTCGGCCAGTCTCCACGTACAGTATTAGTAGTCTCTCAACTCAGAACTGTCTGTTCCACTCTTCCTCTTTGAATATTACAGTCTCTAATTCCATCCCATAACACAATTACAATTTAGGCATTTAATCCAGAGCGATTTACAAAAAGGCGAGGTGAACAACATCAAATCTAGGATCCACAGGTAAACCAAGAACCTAGCATCAGTCTAAACAATATAATATCCAAACATCATTTCATACATTGAAACTAAACAACCTAGCGTCTGTCTAAAGCTAAATTACGTTTTAGCCGTTGCGTAGTCGTCGAGGCCAAGTCGTCGAGGTCAAAGTGCTACGGGCTAAAGGTGGAGTCGGAAGAGGTGAGTCTTCAGATGGTTGAGAACAGGAAGCTGTCATCTGGTGTTCAACCAATCGCAACTAGAATCAGAATCAACTTTATTGTCACATTCAAATGATTACAAAAAAATATTATTATTATTATTGTCTCCGCCAGGTCGAAGGCATGGCCGAGACTATGTTTTGCACCGTGTCCATGTGTGTGTGTGTGTCAGTCTGTGAGCAGCTAATCTCTGGCACCGTTGGCCCGATCGCAGCGAAACTGTACAGTGTCCACATACACTCCCTTGATGCTAGAGCAGAACCTATGCCCCGAATTTTTCAGATCGGCCTGTTATAGCGCCACCAGCAGGCCAATTTTTGCGAACCACATTTTTTGCACAAAATGCCTCAAATCATGAACGCAGTGTCTGATTGCCGTGAAAGGCCGAAGAAGACATGCCACCCTTTTCACATTGGCTTATTATAGCGCCACCAGGAGGCCACAATAACCCAGGGACCTGGCTACTGTTCTTTTTACAGGAAGAATAGAGAAGACAGAATAGAGAGCAAAAGAACAGAACAGGTCAATAACAGGAAGGCACTCTCAGCGTTACAAATGATAAGGGTCCATTTGGTTACATTTGAAACCTTTCGGAATTGAAAATGGATGAATTAACACATACAGTGCAAAGATCGCATCGATGCATTCTTTCAAATCCATCGCTTGAGTGCCAGGATTCCAAAGAACGCATTGATGCGTTCTTTTGAATTTTCATTGTTTAATCTGTGATCGCACGGCTGTGTTTATTTCTCATCAACACTTTCGTTTTCCACTTACGTCACACTCACCCGGAGCCGGATGTAAAAACAAATTTTCATTTCCGGGTCACGTTGTTTTTCTCCGGTGATTTTCGGCCAGAATAAGGAGAAACACGGTTTTTCACACGGTATAAAAAACGAACGGACAGCTCAACTTCTATTTTCTTTGGTCCGGGTGACTAACAGTCATCGTCGTAGTGTATCACATCGTTTTCAGGCCGATCAGCGGGACAGGGATTGTCGAAAACGTCACATCCTGTGAATGACCGGATATGACGTGGGCCTGTTTGGGAGGGGGTGAGCGAGGTGATCAATGTTTGGATTTGCTGCTCTCTACTGGTGGAACTGTCGTAGGTGCTTGACAACACAATCAGAGAATGTATTTGAATGAATAATTACAAAACAAAAAAATTAAAAAACACGCAAATTGCTGGCACAGGGGTGAGTACATTATGAATAAACTCTGGCAGTCAATGTGTTAAGACCGAGGATTTTACTGTTATGTATGTTGGTACCTGACTAGTAGACATTGCATCAGCCACATGTCCCTGGTTTTCACCCACTGTTCTACACCTGTAAACCTGTGATGTGACAATAATGCAGTGGTGGAAAGTAACTAATTACGTTTACTCAAGTACTGTACTTAAGTACAATTGTGATGTATTTTTACTTTTACTGGCGTATTTCCAATTTTCAGTACTTTTACTTCTACTCCACTACATCTCAGAAGCAAATATTGTACTTTTACTCCGCTACAATTATTTGAAAACTTTAGATACTAGTTACTTTGTAGATTCAGATTATTATTACAAAACATACATTAACCACTTAAGCTCTATATATATTTCGGCTATTTGACAATAGCAGATCTACAAGCTCACAACACGTTGTGGGCTTGTAGATCTGCTATTTTCAAAAGATTTCTATACATTTTGAAAACTTGAAATGGGACATTCTGCATAATGAGTACCTTTACTTTTGGTACTTTAAGTACATTTTTATGTCAATACTTTTGTACTTTTTCTTAAGTAAATTCTGACCAGACTTTTACTTGTAACAGAGTATTTCTACTTTGACTGATACTTTTACTTAAGTAAAACATTTGAGTACTTTTCCCACTACTGCAATAATGAAGATTCTTCTGGTTCTGGTTCCATTCTGTCTGGGGACCCGGTGTCCCTCTCTCTGTCCTCTGGTTCCTGTCTCTCTCTGTCCTCTGGTTCCTGTCTCTCTACTGTCCTCTGGTTCCTGTCTCTCTCTGTCCTCTGGTTCCTGTCTCTCTCTGTCCTCTGGTTCCTGTCTCTCTCTGTCCTCTGGTTCCTGTCTCTCTCTCTGTCCTCTGGTTCCTGTCTCTCTCTGTCCTCTGGTTCCTGTCTCTCTCTCTGTCCTCTGGTTCCTGTCTCTCTCTGTCCTCTGGTTCCTGTCTCTCTACTGTCCTCTGGTTCCTGTCTCTCTCTGTCCTCTGGTTCCTGTCTCTCTCTGTCCTCTGGTTCCTGTCTCTCTACTGTCCTCTGGTTCCTGTCTCTCTACTGTCCTCTGGTTCCTGTCTCTCTCTGTCCTCTGGTTCCTGTCTCTCTACTGTCCTCTGGTTCCTGTCTCTCTCTGTCCTCTGGTTCCTGTCTCTCTCTGTCCTCTGGTTCCTGTCTCTCTACTGTCTGTTCTGAATCGAGCAAAAGCTGACAGTTTTATAGCCATCACATTATGATTATGATGGCTATGAACCAAAGTGAACACAGTCAGATGATTAGCCAACACTGCCCTCTGTTGCTCACAAGACGGTACTGCAGCTGCAGTGCTCACTGGGTTCAGCTGAACACAGGACACGTGTGTCCCTCTTGTCCCCTCCCGTCCCGTCCTTAGGGAATCACACTCGGCTTCACAGGTTCACAGGTTGTAAAGAAGTGGGTGAAATCATTTTCCTGTACGAGCTCCATCATTTTGGCAGATTTCGGGGAAAGGGAAGAAGAACAGATTCAGAGAGAAGAGCAGGGAAAGGATGCAAACGCCAACATGAAATAATCTGATATGCCTGATATGAGTAAATGAATATATACATACAGTATGTGAGGTTAAAGATAGCAGCAGATGTGTACTGTACATACATAAAGTACTAGGACCTCCTCTGACCCCCCCCCCATCTCTCTCTCTCACTCGCCATTTCCCACCACAGTCTGCAAACTCACCTCTTTGCACTCCACCTCACCCCCTAGCGCTCACCTCTTTGCACTCCACCTCACCCCCTAGCACTCACCTCTTTGCACTCCACCTCACCCCCTAGCGCTCACCTCTTTGCACTCCACCTCACCCCCTAGCACTCACCTCTTTGCACTCCACCTCACCCCCTAGCGCTCTCCCACCCATTTTGCCAGCCTAGGCTGGCTCAGGGTGGAAGACAGGGTTAAACAACTAAAAATGGGACTGGCCTTCAAAATTGTAAATGCAAATTTGCCCGATATGCCCCCTATTCCCGCATATCTGAGTAAATACCTCCAAAAGGTTAGCGACACCCACAGTCACAATACCAGAGGGAGCGTTAACAACAATTTGGTACCACCCACCCATAAATCAAACATGGGCAAATTCTCCTTCTACAGCACTGCCACCCAGGATTGGAATAGTCTAACTCCATCCCTCAAAAAATGCAGTTCGCTGGGCTCATTTAAAAGAGCCTTAAAAAATCACCTTTCAGGAGGCCAAAGGAGGAGGTAGTACCATTTTCCCGTTAGACAGCAGACCCCCCCCCCCCCCTGTTCTTGTACATATTTTTTTCCCCCCTCTTTTTTATTTTTTTGTTGTACATAGTGTTATTTTTTTTGCTGTTTATTTTGTAATGATATTTGAACTGTGGTGCCACTATATATGCCTATGAATTAAATACCAAGGCCCTCATTGGAAACAAGTCCGCAAGGACTTTTATGAACGGACCTGTTAGACAAAGTATTTTAAATGTAACTGTGCTGTTTTACATTTTTTGCCTAATAAAATATTCAATCAATCAAAAAAAAACTCTTTGCACTCCACCTCACCCCCTAGCGCTCACCTCTTTGCACTCCACCTCGCCCCCTAGCGCTCACCTATTTGCACTCCACCTCGCCCCCTAGCGCTCACCTCTTTGCACTCCACCTCACCCCCTAGCGCTCACCTATTTGCACTCCACCTCGCCCCCTAGCGCTCACCTCTTTGCACTCCACCTCGCCCCCTAGCGCTCACCTCTTTGCACTCCACCTCGCCCCCTAGCGCTCACCTCTTTGCACTCCACCTCGCCCCCTAGCGCTCACCTCTTTGCACTCCACCTCGCCCCCTAGCGCTCACCTCTTTGCACTCCACCTCACCCCCTAGCGCTCACCTCTTTGCACTCCACCTCGCCCCCTAGCGCTCACCTCTTTGCACTCCACCTCGCCCCCTAGCGCTCACCTCTTTGCACTCCACCTCGCCCCCTAGCGCTCACCTCTTTGCACTCCACCTCGCCCCCTAGCGCTCACCTCTTTGCACTCCACCTCGCCCCCTAGCGCTCACCTCTTTGCACTCCACCTCGCCCCCTAGCGCTCACCTCTTTGCACTCCACCTCGCCCCCTAGCGCTCACCTCTTTGCACTCCACCTCACCCCCTAGCGCTCACCTCTTTGCACTCCACCTCACCCCCTAGCGCTCACCCACCCGTCCGTGACGATGTAGTGTTTACCTGGCATCCTAAGTTACTTTGAAGCAAAGTTTTTCTTTAAGGTTTCTTTGGCTATTCAAAAATATCAGATATATATACGAGCTTGTAGATCGGCTATTAAAAAAAAAAAAAAAATCTTGAAAATGTGTGCAAATCTTTGATTATATATATATATACATTTTTAACTAAAATCTTTGTTTCTGGGGGTCCCTGGAACAAAATATTTTGAGATGGGGGGGGGGGGGGGGGGGTCCGCGGACAAATACATGGACAAGGAAAACACAAAAAAAACACAAGGAAATACAACAGCAGTGTTTGACCCCTCATTTCGATGGGAAATAATATCTAACTCTACTTGTAGTTTTCTGATAGATGCTTTTTCAGGCCAATTTTGTAAGAAACCAGTTTCCAGATTCAAGTCCTTTAATGGATGATGTCAGGACATGATTCAACATTACGGTGGCAGAGCAAAGGGATACATGCCTACAGTACATTGTAATAGTTGTAATCACACAGCCAGTAGTCTGAATGCTAACAACAGTTATTGTATCATGAACACAATATTGTGAATGATCTTATTGTAGTGTTTGCAGCAATGCAATCAATAATGGTGTAGCTCTCAGAGCCTATTCACTATTATGACATAATAATGAAGTGTGTCGTATCCACCACAGTGGTGGACTTTAGAAACTCTAATCGCTATAGTCTGATATCAGATCTGTCTTATATCTAAGGATTGACCCAGTGGTTTTTATCAGATCTGTAAGTAGTGGGATGGACCCAATGGTTTGATCAGAGTAGTGGTCTAGAGGTCCTGTTAGGATATAAAACCAGCAGTACTAGAGGTCCTGGTAGGATATAAAACCAGCAGTACTAGAGGTCCTGGTAGGATATAAAACCAGCAGTACTAGAGGTCCTGGTAGGAGATAAAACGAGTAGTACTAGAGGTCCTGGTAGGATATAAAACCAACAGTACTAGAGGTCCGGGTAGAGATAAAACCAGCAGTACTAGAGGTCCTGGTAGGATATAAAACCAACAGTACTAGAGGTCCTGGTAGGAGATAATACCAACAGTACTAGAGGTCCTGGTAGGATATAAAACCAGCAGTACCTAGAGGTCCTGGTAGGATATAAACCCAGCAGTACTAGAGGTCCTGGTAGGATATAAAACCAGCAGTACTAGAGGTCCTGGTAGGATATAAACCCAGCAGTACTAGAGGTCCTGGTAGGATATAAAACCAGCAGTACCTAGAGGTCCTGGTAGGATATAAACCCAGCAGTACTAGAGGTCCTGGTAGGATATAAAACCAGCAGTACTAGAGGTCCTGGTAGGATATAAAACCAACAGTACTAGAGGTCCTGGTAGGATATAAAACCAACAGTACTAGAGGTCCTGGTAGGATAGAAACCCAGCAGTACTAGAGGTCCTGGTAGGAGATAAAACCAGCAGTACTAGAGGTCCTGGTAGGATATAAAACCAACAGTACTAGAGGTCCTGGTAGGAGATAAAACCAGCAGTACTAGAGGTCCTGGTAGGATAGAAAACCAACAGTACTAGAGGTCCTGGTAGGATATAAAACCAACAGTACTAGAGGTCCTGGTAGGATAGAAACCCAGCAGTACTAGAGGTCCTGGTAGGATAGAAACCCAGCAGTACTAGAGGTCCTGGTAGGATAGAAAACCAACAGTACTAGAGGTCCTGGTAGGAGATAAAACCAGCAGTACTAGAGGTCCTGGTAGGATAGAAAACCAACAGTACTAGAGGTCCTGGTAGGAAATAAAACCAACAGTACTAGAGGTCCTGGTAGGATAGAAACCCAGCAGTACTAGAGGTCCTGGTAGGATATAAAACCAACAGTACTAGAGGTCCTGGTAGGATATAAAACCAACAGTACTAGAGGTCCTGGTAGGAGATAAAACGAGTAGTACTAGAGGTCCTGGTAGGAGATAAAACCAGCAGTACTAGAGGTCCTGGTAGGATAGAAACCCAGCAGTACTAGAGGTCCTGGTAGGAGATAAAACCAGCATTATATAGAGTTTTCTGATGTGAGAGACTTACATTACACTGTGTGGTTCCCAATGTGAACAAACATAGAATCCTGTACTAGCTGAAAGGTGTTTTTAAGAAGTGCTTATGTGATATGCTCTGTGGCTAAAGAACAGCTCAAAATAAAAGAATATTATTAATACAGCATTAACCGGTCAAATGGGACCACATGGTAACGTACGTGATATCCATGAATGCACAGGGTCAAACATGATATGATGATATCATATAAAATCACCCAGTCAGGGGCATAATGCATTTATTTATTTGGTAAATCCTTATATTAAGGTGGGGTCTATAATGCACTATAACCACATTTATAATGCATTTTTATGCACTTATAAGGCATTATAACGTTTATAAATGTTTATTATGATTATGCACACACAAGTATTATAACTTATAACAATGTAATTTAGTGCTGGTCATAATGCATTATAAACAGCATATTGGGGGTCGGCGGCCCAGATACATGTAATTTTGGGGGTCCTTGACATAGAAAGGTTAACCACTGATATAGAAACATACGTTTTTGAGAAAACTGCTAGGATTTAGAAGACATTTGTAGAATCCCCAGAAGCAAAGATTTGAGTTACAAATGTTTGCTTTAAATATATATATATATATATATATATATATATATATATATATATATATATATATATATATATATATATATATATATATATATATATATATATATATAAAATAGCCAAAGAAATATAAAATTGATACACAGATGCTTTCCCGGTCTTAATGGGTTAACAAGCCTTTTATGTGACTGATATCTTACTAATACAGATATATGAAATATCACTAGAACCTCTATACCGTCTGTCTCAAAGACATAGAAATAGAGGTGTCTCTCTTAACCACTGAACCACTCTATACTGGCGTCTTTTCTGTGTTCTGTTATTGTGGGGAAAGCTTTCCCTGAAAATAGCAGGTCGACAAGCTCACAACGTGAGCCGTTTTTCTGCGAAAGCTTTCCCCGCAATAAGGATGCCGGGGTTTAAGGGGTTAAACCCTATATATATATATATATATATATATAACTGGAGTCCCCCAGGGCTCTATGCTAGGCCCCCTACTGTTTTCGTCTCTACACTTAAAAGCTTTGTTGAAAATGGCACAATTGTGCGCTTGTAGGTATAGGCTATTTTGGCCTGATGTTCGCCCCCAGAATAGGGATGCTACGGTTCATGTGGTTAAAAAAAACGACGTTGCGTGATAAAAGCAGAGGTGTGTGTGTGTGTGTGTGTGTGTGTGTGTGTGTGTGTGTGTGTGTGTGTGTGTGTGTGTGTGTGTGTGTGTGTGTGTTGCTGTAGGAACAGAGAAACAGATTAAAGGATGCGAGCTGAGAGGAGGGGGGGGGGGGTTCCACTGCTTGTTTCTCATTGGCTAATCATGACATCATTCTCCTAGGAGGCTTCCTCTATCCTCCACCCCCCTCTCCTCTCCTCTTCTCTTCCCCCCTCGCATCTCTATCCCTCTCTCTGCCCCCGCTCACCTCTTCTCTCTCTCTCTCTCTCTCGTGTGCCCCCTCTCTCCTTCTCTATACCTCTCTCTACCTCCTCTCTCTCTCTCTCTCTCTCTCTCCGTGTGCCCCCTCTCTCCTTCTCTTTACCTCTCTCTACCTCCCTCCCTCTCTCTCTCTCATCCCTCCCTCCACCTCTCTCTCTCTCTCTCTCTCTCTCTCTCTCTCTCTCATCTCTCTCTCTCTCTCTCTCTCTCGTGTGCCCCCTCTCTCCTTCTCTATACCTCTCTCTACCTCCCCCCTCTCTCTCTCTCTCTCTCTCTCTCTCTCTCTCTCTCTCTCTCTCTCTCTCTCTCTCTCTCTCTCTCGTGTGCCCCCTCTCTCCTTCTCTATACCTCTCTCTACCCCCTCCCTCTCTCTCTCTCCATCCCTCCCTCCACCTCTCTCTCTCTCTCTCTCTCTCTCTCTCTCTCTCTATCGCTCTCTATCGCTCTCTATCTCTCTCTCTCTCTCTCTCTCTCTCTCTCTCTCTCTCTCTCTCTCTCTCTCTCTCTCTCTCTCTCTCTCGTGTGCCCCCTCTCTCCTTCTCTATACCTCTCTCTACCCCCTCCCTCTCTCTCTCTCCATCCCTCCCTCCACCTCTCTCTCTCTCTCTCTCTCTCTCTCTCTCCTGCCCAGTCTCCATGCAGAAGCATCTGCTGGTGTTAGTGTGTTGTGGGCGTGTGTCGTGGGTGGGGAGGGGGCCGCGTGTTTATTCCTCCAACATCATCACCCATCTCTCCTCCCTCATCCTCCTCTTCTTCTCCTCCTCTCCTCCTTCTCTCCATCCCCGCCACGTGTTTCCGCGTCTCTCTCTCTCTCTCTCCTATTCTCTCTCCATCTCATGTGCGTGTGCGTGCTTGGTGAGAGAGCGAGAGAGAGAGCGCTCGGTCGCCCCAGCGCGCAGAGACGGAGCCGCCCCTGCTAGCCGCTAACCGCTAGCATCACACTCCCTCCACTGGGAAGAGGGAGAGAGAGAGAGAGAGAGCACATTGTTTGGATTTTTCCGCTTGGCTTGGACTGTCCAGCAGACACACACACACACACACACACACACACACACACGCACACGCACACGCACACGCACACACAGAAGGAAAGCAGTGGTTTGTGGGAGTAGATGGCGTGCTGGGAACCAGTGATGGAGTTGAACTGGATGAACCGGACTCACTGGAACTGCTGTGTGGAAACACCGACTCTACTGCTGTCGTAGCACTGGACACTGGAAGAGAACTGATCCACGCACACACACACACACACACACACACACACACACACACCAGGAAACACACACACACGCATACACATGCGTGTGCGTGCGCACGTTAGTGGAGTTGTGTTTTTTATTCACACCGAGGAAAGTTAAGAAGGGAGTGGACATCGTTCATCTGACCAACAGCAGCCTTTATCTTGAAGTACCAGAGAAGAGAATATTTTGGCACGCACGCACGCACGCACATCACTGCTTATCTTCATCAAGCTCTGACTCACCCAGCATAGCGTGCACTCGGCTGTAAACACACACATACTATCACACACACACACACACACACACACACACTCACACACACATCATTCTCTGCCCTAAGGTAACGTGCTGTAGCACAACTATGGTAACAAGCTATATATTCACCCTGTGAAGAAGAAGAAGAAGCACCCAGCAGCAAGAATCTGATTGGACGTCGTTCCAGAACTAGTTTTTTTTTTCATCATCATGATCCCATTGGAACCACCTCGCCACCTCTCCTCTGGGCCCTGACCCACCGCCTGAGAACCGGGCGCTTTCGGAGGACGTTTCAGAGCCGAAGCCGAAGCTGAAGCTGAATCCAGACAGTCTGTTGTTCTGTCGCTGCCTGCTTTGACGTGTGTGTCAGAGGAGGACGGATGAGGGAGATGTAGAAACGGTGGAATACTATTGGTCCGTTTGTCCCTCTCTTTAAAAAAAAAAAAGAAAACAGCCCCCGCGTGGCAGGGCTGTATTCTTTAAAATACATGTTTGGGGGGGTTTCCTGCCTTTATTTGATAGTACAGTGGATATATTGACAGGGAAACGAGGACATAGTCGGGGATTAACACGAAGCAGCAAAGGTCCCGCCGGGCTTTTGGGAAATCGAACCCTCTGCATCAGAGCCTATATATATATATATATATATATATATATATGGTACGCGCCTCAACCACTCGGCCACCGGCGAGGAGGGGGGCGGCGGGGTGAGGATGAGGAGGGAGGCCGCGGCGTCGGGGGGGGAGGTAGCGAAGAGGAGGCGGTTATGAGGGAAGGAGGAGCGTCGTGCCGGGTTCCTGTGACACTGTAACTTCATTAAGACGGCCTCCACCCACCCTCTGACAGCGGTCCCTCCACATCCCCCCCCCACCCCTCCCCTTCTCCACCCATCACCTCTAAAAGGGACCCCATACCTTATCAGTTGGGGCGGTCCATAACTGAATGGGTAGAGAGCCCCCCCCCCCCCCCCCAGGCAATGTGTTGAGCAAGGCACTTAACCCCTAACTGCTCCCCTAACTCCCCTGGGCTCACTTGAGGAGCACTCAGCTGAGGGTTAAAGCTGATAACCCAATCCCCCCCCGTGGGAATGAAACGGCTCCAATTTATTTGATCGATTTTTATTTACCTCACCGCACGACCCCCCCCCGCGCGCTCAGCTGGAGATCGTTGTTGTCTGGGGATCAAGAGTCAGACTCAAACCTGTTCCGCCTGTGATTATAATAATAAGCTCTGAGACCTGAGATCCAGCTCTTTTGAACCCGGGATCAGCTCCAGACTGTTCTGTTCCTGGGATCCTAACTGTGTTGTGCTGGTGTTCCTGGGATCCTAACTGTGTTGTGCTGGTTCCTGGGATCCTAACTGTGTTGTGTTGGTGTTGTCGTTGTTATTGGGCCGACCCCCAGACTCTCCAGGTGGGTTTGTGAAGCGGTGGACCCCCATGTCGAGGTGACGTCGTAGACGTTTTTTTTCTCTCTCTCGGTCGTTATGAACACGAACTCGCCTCAGGAAGCCCGTGTCCTCGGGTCGTCGGGCCGCCGGAGTCCCGCCGGAGTCCCGCCGGAGTCCCACGCCGCCCGGGCCCCGCCCAGTCCCCCTCCGCCCTCCCCCCCTCCGTGCCCGCTCAAGGCCCCCCCTGTGCCCGCCCTGGTGGCGACGACGGGGGAGAGGGAGGAGGAGGAGGGCGGCGGGGACGGATTAGGAGGCCAGGTGGAGACGGAGAGGCAGGCGGCGGCTCGCGAGGGCGGCGGAGAGCCGCCGACGCCCGACTCTGTGTGCAGGGTGGTGGAGCTGCTGGGCATGGGGCACCGCCTCTTTGTCCCTAGGCTGCTGGCGGTGAGACGGAGGGGTGGAGACTACTACTCACGTTTTTTTTACTTGAGTAGAAGTATCGATACTTTAACCCATTAAGACCTGAGAAGATTCTAGAAATTTATTCTAAATCCTAAAAAAAAATTGAAAAAAAAAACCACACATTTTTTTTCCCTCGATTTTTCAAAAATAGCAGATCTACAAGTTCATAGCGCGGCACCGAGTGCCGCGCTATGAGCTTGTATATCTGCTATTTTTGAATAGCCTAAAGAAATCTAAAGTGACACAGATGCGTTCCAGGTATCAATGGGCTAACGTAGAAATACTCTGTTGCAAGTGAAAGTCTGGAATTCAAAATGCAAAAGAGTAAAAGTACAAAAGTATTGGCATCAAAATGTACCGAAAGTAAAGGTACTCATTATGCAGAATGTCCCATTTCAAGTTTTCAATTGTATACAAACTTTTTTTGAAAATGGCAGATCTACAAGCTCACAATGCGTGGCATAAATGTACTTAGTTACTTTACACCACTAGAGACAGGAGGGGGGACCATGCAGGATGGATGGAGAGAGTGTTTTTGTTGACGATTAATTGTCGTACTAATAATTGCAATTAACGATTTAAATTGGTGTTTTTTGGGGCTTTGAACATACATTTCTGTTTGCCTTTTTAAGGCTTCGTAAACAAATAACTTAAATATACAAAGAAATAGCTTAGAAATAGCCGATCTACAAGCTTGCAATGTGTCGCGACACGTTGTGAGCTTGTAGATCTTCTATTTCGTGAAAATGTTTGAAAATGTACGAAAATCTTTTTCAACATGCAAACGATGATGCAACTAGAAAAAGTGCTCCTCGGAGCACAGGTCTCCGCCAGGTCAGGTAGGCTATTGTGGCCTCCTGGTGGCGCTATAATAGGCCAATGTGAAAAGGGTGCCATTTCTTCTTAGGCCTTGCACGACAATCCGACACTGACTGCATTCATGATTTGAGGCATTTTGTTAAAAACATTTGTTTTGCTAAATTAGACCTGCTGGTGGCGCTATAACAGGCCAATGTTAAAAGGGTGGCATTTGTTCCTCAACATAGTGTGAATGTGCGTACAAAGTTTGACCGCAATTGGACGGTGCGTTCATGATTTGCGGAATTTTGTTCAAAACAAGCCAATAATGCAAACTTTAGATGTCAATCTTAGCCAAAAGGATGGAATATGAAAAATCAAACACATCTGTCTTGATCACATGACTATAGAGATCATGTGTTACATGTGATCATGTGATTTGCGTGAAATTTGGATAAAATTGGAAGGAGTAGTATAAAATAATGTGTTTAACATAAGTCGGCCTCCTGGTGGCGTTTTAAAAGGCAAACGTAAAAAATGCAGGGCAAAGGTTTTTCCTTGACCTCTAGGGAGTGTGCATACAAAGTTTTACACAGATCGGTGCAGTTATAGGTCAAAACACGAATCGGCCTGTTATAGCGCCACCATGAGGCTGATTTGAACATTTTCAAATGGTATTTCTTCCTCTGCCTAATGGGAACGTGTGTGCAAAATTTCAGGGAAATTGCATGCTGTGTTCATGATGTGAAGCATTTTGTTCAAAACGGAGCACTCCTGCAAACTTTGGAAGACATTTTTAGCCAATCAGGATGGAATATGAAAAATCTGTGATCGTTCTTTGTCATTCGCTTCCATCTACGTAAACCATTTGTACCAAACAACACTTTTGAACAGTTTAAAAAATGGTGGTTCTCATCATGGGTCCTTGCTTGGGGGGGGGGGTCCAGGGGGGTCCCCAACTAAATGACCGATAGTTAATATTCACCATTGTTACATGTACAAGTAAATACAACTAGAGAACGTACGAGGAAGTCTGATTCAACTGTAAAGTAATTCTGGAACAAAAAATACTATTTCGGTCCAAATCATGTCTTAACAGTAGAAGTGTTCTTAAATTGGGGTTCCAGAAATAAAGGTCATATCAAATTGGGGGTCCTTGAAATTAAAGAGAAAGGTATTTCAGTGTTGTTAGACTATATTCATTATCAACCCAGTCAACACACTAGTACTTCTAGTCTACTCCAATGTAGCGCAAGATGATTTTCTTTTGCCATTATAATGTAATATAATGTGTGCTTTTTTGCCCTTCTTTTTTTGACAATGATGGATTACGTGGATGGAACTAGGCGTGAAAAATACAGGTGGTATTATTTAACCCATTCAATCCGGGAAAGCATATACTCTGTCATTTTAGATTTTTAGCTATAACCATTATGGGAGGGAGAGGGCGGCAGTGGCTCAGGGGTAGAGTGGCCGGGTAGAGTGAACTGGAAACCGCGAGGCTCCCAGTTCGATCCCGGGCTGGGGGGCTCCCCCGAGTTAGTGTCGAAGTGTCCTTGAGCAAGACGCTGAACCCCTAATTGCTCCCGATGAGCAGGTTGGTGCCTTGCATGGTTTCCTCCGCCATCGGTGTATATGAATGTGTGTGTGAATGGGTGAATGGCACAATCAATGTAAAGCGCTTTGGATAAAAGCGCTATATAAATGCACCATTTACAATTATTTTATACTTTGGGCTATTCAGAAATAGCAGATCTGCATTTTGTTTTTGAAAAATCGTGAAAATGTGTGCAAATCTCTTCTTTTTTTTTAAGCGAACATTTGTAACTTTAAATCTTTGCTTCTGTGGATTCTACAAATGTCTTCTAAATCCTAACATTTTAATATAACATCAGCAACTTTTTTCATGTCAAGGACCCCCAAAATTATATGTATTTGTCACCCGGGCCCCCCGGTTGCATTAACCGATGCAAGACTACAGACAGACTCGCACTCTCATACAGTGCAGCAGTGCATTTACACCCCTACACTGGCTTAATCCATAGACAACACTGGATATAAAGATAGTGTGTCAGCATGTATGTCGTGATGCATTGCTGTGGTATCGCAGTGTTTTGGCTACTTGGCAGTTTTGTCGCGTTTTGTTACATTATCGATCCGTGGTCTCGATGACAACTGGTGCACCAGTAAGCCACAGGGTGGCGCTAAAAGGATTCACATTGTTGGTGAGAATCACAGGGGCAGACAGTGCAAATAGTACAGTGGTTCTCAAAGTGTGGTCCAGGGACCCTCAGGGGTTCTGTTGAGGGGGGATCCAAATGGACCGTTACAGGTCTGTAACTCTGAGAGTGTACTAATGGATCCAAATGGACGCTTACAGGTCTGTACTGTAGCTCTGAGAGTGTACAAATGGAACCAAATGGACGCTTACAGGTCTGTACTGTAGCTCTGAGAGTGTACAAATGGAACCAAATGGACCCTTACAGGTCTGTACTGTAGCTCTGAGAGTGTACTAATGGAACCAAATGGACGCTTACAGGTCTGTACTGTAGCTCTGAGAGTGTACAAATGGAACCAAATGGACCCTTACAGGTCTGTACTGTAGCTCTGAGAGTGTACTAATGGAACCAAATGGACCCTTACAGGTCTGTACTGTAGCTCTGAGAGTGTACTAATGGAACCAAATCCATTTGTACACTCTCAGAGCTACGGTGGTCCTTAAAATTGGTGGTCCTCAAAAATTAAAACGCTTGACAACCACTGCAGCAGTGTAACATGATGCATCGACAATAGAACATGCATATCAGTGCATTTACCATTGGATTATTCTGAAGTCATGTGAAAGCATGTACAGTACACATACAAAAGCATTGGCATCAAAATCTACTTACTCTACCATAAGTATGGTACTGTAGCTGAGTGGTTAGTGAGCCCGCCTAGGGAGCCAGAGGCCCTGGTTGCCCCAGGTACGATTCCAGGCCACGCCAGCATATGTGTCGATGAAATTAAATTTGTCCCTGAGCAAGACTCTTAACCCCTAATTGCTCACAGGCCCTCATTGGAAACAAGCCCGCAAGGACTTTCATGAACGTCCTGTTAAAAGGAATTATCCTATTGTGAAATATGAAAATATGAAACACACACACACAGGGTCCGGGACCCCTTGGGGGTCCTCAGAGTAACTACAGGGGGGGCCGTTACATCTTTTTTTACATGAACCACTTGAACCCTAGCATCCCTATTCTGAGGGGAACAACCAAAGATAGCGCAAGGCGTTGTCTTGTGAGCTTGTAGATCGGCTATTTTCGGCAAAGAGGTTTGGTGTAGAGGGAAACGGAGAAAATCAAGTACTAAGCATTGAATTTTTAAGTGGTAAAATGTCTGAAATTAACAAAAAAAACATGAATTTACACATAGATAGTCAATGAAGCTATCTATGAAATCTATGAAAAACGTTTGATCTGCAACACAATTCTATACAATATGTAGTGGGGGTCCCTGCTTCATCTGTCTCTCAGCTAAGGGGTCCTTGGCCTGAAAAACGTTGAAGACCCGTGCTCTACAGTGCTTGCAGAGAAAAATTATAATTAGGGGGTCCGCGGAGGTACTGCAGGGGGTCCGCGAAATTGGAGTTTGACTAAACAATATTTTCTTTGAAAAAAAATAACTTTTTTTTTTCTTTTTTTTCCCCAAAATGTCAAATTGTCTTTAAACATAACATGAATCCATAGCAAACAGATAAATGGAGGCACAATGCACAATAACATGGTATGTTTAGACATATTTTGTAGAGAATTCTTATTTTGCACACCTACTGGGGCAGGTGCGTATAGGAGCAGGCAATATAAAACACAATTGTATACATAAATATACAATATATGTGGTAGCCCCCCTACCCTACGAGGTAGGGGGTCCCTGCTCCATCTCCCCATCAGTTTGGGGGTCCCTGGCCTGAAAAGGTTGAAGACCCCTGCTGTAGATAGATAGAGTACAGGGCAGCAGGTTTTCACCTTTCAGATAGTTGTGCTTCATGCACCTTCATCAAGCCTGTCACTGTGTCCTGTTGGCATAACTATTTGACATGTAGACAACTTTGAAAAAAGTCCAGTGTGTGATTTCAGATGGGATAACACGGCTGATTTAGCTTTCACATTGTAATCTCCGTCGCTCGTATGTGTTCGTTTAGGAGTTTTTCATTTGTTGTCCGTTATCTTTAGTCGGTTTAACGTTTTGATCAGATACGCTGCTTCCGTTTCATAATCAAACACTAAGCGCTACTGTCAAGGCACATTACATCATTTCCTGTTGCCTCTTAACCCATTGAGACCTGAAGCCGATTCTACATGTCTCCTAAATCTCAACAGTATTCTGAAAAACGTATGTTTCTATATCAGTGGTGCTCAACCTTTTTCATGTCAAGGACCCCCAAAATTATATGTATTTGGCCGCGGACCCCCATCAAAATATTTTGTTCCAGGGACCCCCAGAAGCAAAGATTTGAGTTAAAAATGTTCGCTTTAAAAATATATATATTCAAAGATTTGCACACATTTTCACAATTTTTCAAAAATAGCAGATCTACAAGCTCGTAGCGCGGCACTCGGTGCCGCGCTATGAGCTTGTATATCTGCTATTTTTGAATAGCCAAAAGTGTAAAATAATGCTTTTTTGCTCAAATCTAAAAATGAGTTCTAGGTCTCAATGGGTTAATACAAACGTTCACGACTACTCCTAAGTAAAGAAAAGTCCCTCCTCTCTAGCGATTTGATTGGTCGGGCCAACCGGAGGGGTGACATTGACACGTGTCACAAACAAAGATGAGACGTGTTTATCTTGTAGCGCACATGAAACGCACCGCACGTCTCATGACACGCGTGACTTCACCAAGCCGTTGAAAACTACTGAAAACAACACGCAGCCACGTTCCAAAAAGACTTGACTTGGTATTCAAACTGAAAGCAACTTTCTACAGAGGTGCTCCTCTCAAAGTTTACGCCACATCCTGTGACCACAGCCTGCAAGCACAGGAGACAGTTACACCACATCCAGTGACCACAACCTGATAGCTGCATTACTCCCAACTGTTAGACCAAGTCGAGCTTCCTGCTCTTCCTTCCTCCTTCCATATTTCTAGATAGATAGACTTTATTAACCCATTAAAACCAGGAACGCATCTGTGTAACCACTTTAACCATTATTTTATACATTGGCTATTCAAAAATAGCAGATCTACAAGCTCATAGCGCAGCGCAGCGCACTGATTATAGCAACAAAAGTTTTTTTTCAAAAAACTGTTCGGATTTAGAAGACATTTGTAGAATCCCCAGAAACAAAGATTTGAGTTACAAATGTTCAGATATAATGTGCAGATATACAAGCACATGGCGCGGCACCAAGTGCCGCGCTATGAGATTGTATATCTGCTATTTTTGAAAAATTGTCAAAATGTTTAAATCTTTGAAAAGATTTTTTTTTTAAAGCAAATATTTTTTGCTCAAATCTTTGCTTCTGGGGGATCCCTGGAACAACATATTTTGAGATGGGGGGTCCGTGGCCAAATACATATAAAGGTTGTGAACCACTGATTATAGCAACATAGTGCAGATCTACAAGCTCATAGCGCGGCACGCGGTGCTGCAATATATAGACAGACAGTTAGACCGTGTAGAAGAGACAGACGGCTGAGAGGGAGAGACACATGTTGGGTAACTTCCATTAAAAGTGATTCTTCTCTCCTCTCCTCAGACCTCTAAAGAGGATCTCCTCCAGGCTGATTTTGAAGGAGCGTTGAAGTTCTTCAGGGTTCAGCTTCCTAAACGTTACAGGGCAGCAGAGAACGCTCGCCGCCTCATGGAACAAGCCTGCAGTATTAAGGTACACACACATATACACACACACACACACACACTCTCATTATGTGTATATGTGCGGCCTCCTGGCTGTAAGCCGAAGTGTCCTTGAGCAAGACGCCGAAGTGCTCCCGATGTGCAGGTTGGTGCTTTGCATGGTTTCCTCCACCGTCAGTGTGTGAATGTAAAACGCTTTGGAAAAATGCACAAAAAATATGAATGGATAAATACATTAGCGACTGAAGCTATATAGAATGTACAATACATCATGCAGCTGAATGATGACCAAAGTAGTAGTAGTAAAGCGGTACATTTTATGAGGTGTACTATGGCAGAAATTGTCACATTTATGCAAAGAGATGCTCCAAACATTCTGTTGGTGAGCACGTAATTACAGGTTACAGACAGTAGGGGTCATTTTTCACAACTTTGATAGCTTTGATAGAGGAGGATGGGGAGAAAAATTGTGTGTGTGTGTTTCCAGTCCTAGGTCCCCTCCTGCTTTTCCCTCTACACTAAATACCTCTACATAAATTATCCTCAGTGGAACGGTTTGACCAGTTTGTAGATCTGCTATTTCTGAATGGTCGCTCTAGAATACGGACGCTAGGGTTCATGTGGTTAAAAGAGAGTGATAGAGAGAGATTGTGAATCTTCCACCCATCTCTCTCTCTCCCTCCCTACAGGATATCCTGTCTTGTGTAATGACTGTTTATCTCAGTCTGTCATTCTGTAACTAACTGAACCGCTTTTGCAATGGCAGCAAGAGTAGAACACACTGTGACACGCCTTATAGATCACACACACACACACACACACACACACACACACACACACACACACACACACACACACACACACTCACACTCACACTCACACACACTGAGGGAGAGATGGAGCGAGAGATGAAAAGGGAGGGAGAGAGAACACTGTTCCTGAGATGATAGAGAGAGAGAGGAAGGGGAGGAGAGGGGGGGAGGGCGAGACCAACAGACCAGGAGAGAGAGAGAGAGAGAGAGAGAGAGAGAGAGAGAGAGAGGGAGAGACGAGTGAGAGAGAGCAGTTGAAGGTGAGGTGAAGGTGTAGAACAGGTAAGCATGACTCAGCAAAATGAAAGCCTTGCATTCTTGACCTGCTTTCTGAAAGAGATAGAGAATGACCTGCTGTTGGACGAGAGACATTCACATACAGTACACACACACACACACACACACACATACACGCACACACACACACACACGCACACACACACACACACACACACACACACACACACACACACACACACCCCCGTTCACATGTTTTTGTTACTTAGGATTCTTTTCTTGACCACAATGTTAAGAATGTAATTTAGATAGCATGTTATTTAAACAGATGCTAGGTTCTTGTTTCTCGTGTGCCTGGTATGCTATAGTTTCAATGCACAGGTTATTATTTAGATACAGTAGTGTATTGTTTAGACAAATGCTAGGTTCTTGGTTTACCTGGGATCCTATTTTACTGAGGCATATACTGTCTCTCTGCATTCTATGCATTTGATTACCTTACTTATTGTAAGTCGCTCTGGATAAGAGTGTCTTCTAAATTGGAATAGTACTTTCACACACACACACACACGCACGCACGCAAACAAGACAGACAGAGAGACATGCAGGCAGACAGATTGATTTAAGTTTAATTTCATCATCTCACCTCTTCATTTCTCTGTGTTACTCACACTAACAGTGTGTGTGTGTGTGTGTGTGTGTGTGTGTGTGTGTGTGTGTGTGTGTGTGTAGACAGGGTGGAGGTTGCGTGTGTTTGTTTTGACTTTAACGGATCATTCTCAGGATGAGGACATACCTGACCATACTGGACTGTTGCATGCTGGGTACAGGATAGAGATGGAGTGTTTTTAGAGAGGCTCTTGACCTAACACTTCACCGGTCTAGCAGTGTGTTGGACTGTTCTCATGTGACAAAACAGTAAGCCACAAGAGGCCGTGGTTTATCATGGGTTTTAGAACGGCTAGGAGTCGTACTGAGGCACGAAGCAGAGTGGAGTGTGCTTCTGATCCTCTTAGCCGTGGTGAAATCACCAGTGATGGAAAAAGTACTCCCAATGTGTTTTACTTAAGTAAAAGTATCAATACTGCAATGTAGAAATATATGTTGCAAGCAGAAGTCCCTTATTAAAAAATCGGCATCAAAATGTACTTAAAGTACCAAAAGTAAAAGTACTCATTGTGCGGAATGTCCCATTTTCACAAGTTGAAAATGTGTAACAAATCTTTTGAAAATAGCAGATCTACAAGCTCACAATGCGTCGCATCGCGACATATTTTCAAATGGCCGAAATATATATAGGGCTGAAGTGGTTAGTGTGTTTTGTAATAATAATCAAAATCTACAAAGTAACTACAAACTAAAGTTTTCATATAATTTTTGTGGAGTTAAAGTCTGGGACCTGGCTAAGATATGTATGCACTTCATTTAGGAGAGAATATCTCAACTGTTCTTGGCTAATATGACCCCAAGGAACAACTTAGGAACTGTGACTAATTCTCTATCCGGGGCGAAATACCCGAAAATGACCACGCCCTTTTAAAAATGACCACATCCTGTGTGCTACTTCCAACATAGCTATATATTCTAAACCGTTTGTGCTACAGATATCCTGAGGTGCTCAAAATGTTCAGAAAACCCATGTCTAGAGGTGCATTAATGTTTAACATTTCTAATTAGATTTTTTATGAGAAAACGGCCAAAAATAGCTTAAAAAGTCCACTTATTACACTATTGCTGAGGTAAAGGGTTCAGCTACTGTAGAATTAGTGATGGTCTCTGACACCTTGTAGTTGGTGGGTATCTCCCCACGCTCCTTCACTGCTCCCATTCTGATGAGCTGTTGGCAACTAACTTGAGACCTGAGCTTTACTCTGGTCCGGCTCTGAGTGGCAAGGGGCCTTACAGAGATCTCACTCTCCTCTGATAGTTTCTCTAGATGAATTGGAACATTTTGGAAGAGGACAAGGATGGTATCATGAGTGGAGCCTGTTCCTGCCAGGGTGCTTTCGTTGCGGTCAAAGTTGTCCATTGCACCATTTAGTGGGCTTGTTGCTTCAAGGACAGCAGGAAGAGGTACTCTGTTGTTACCTGTTGTAGCGATGATTTGTTCAGCGAGATCCACATCAATCCTCTTGACTGTGTTGTAGCTAACACAAATTCCGTGATGGTTAAGAGCAGTCACAAGCTCTTTTGATCGAGCAAGACTGTAGACTCCTTGTGCCACCATGACATGGAAAGGTGTTGGTTCCTTGCCATCAGTCAGGATGTAGTGCAGAATTTGAAAAACTACATCAACCTTCAGCTGAGAAGTTGTTTTACCCGTGAACATATGCGAGCAAAACTCCTCCCATTTTGGTGGTCGGTTCTTATTGAATATGTCATTGGACAGTTGGAGGTCTTGGGGCTCACAGAAGCTATTCTGCAGACCGAATCTGTATTCTTTCAGCTCCTGTGCCAGCTCAGTTGCAACCTGTTGGACAGGTGACACTCTCAGAGACTCGACCAAGGTCACTGGAGAACTATTGGCACAAAAAGTACCATCTGGGATATTCGTTTATAACAGACAGTGTCTCCATACAGTTTGATGATTAGCTGCTTTACTGCTCGGTTTGACACTATTCCAGCTGAACCGTCATTGATAGAAGTCAGACTGTGCGCTGACTTACTCATATCCAGCCCAAGGGCTAAAAATAGCTTTCAAGGATTTGTCTTCGGCTATTAGGTCATTCTCCACTTCAATGTTTTTCAGCATTTCCTCAACTTTAGCATGATATTTATTAAAATAGCCTTTACGGGGCGGCCATAGCTGAGTGGTTAGTGAGCCCGCCTAGGGAGCCAGAGGCCCTGGTTGCCCCAGGTACGACTCCAGGCCACGCCAGCATATGTGTCGATGAAATGAAATTTGTCCCTGAGCAAGACTCTTAACCCCTAATTGCTCACAGGCCCTCATTGGAAACAAGCCTGCAAGGACTTTCATGAACGTCGTGTTAAAAGGAATTATCCTTACAACAATGATCATGATATTTGATATCAGCCGCAAAAACATCCTCTACCGCACAGATTGTTGCTGTTTCAGTGTACACATGGTCCTTGAACAACATGGCTGCATTTAGTAGTTTTTGGGCCATCGGTTTTTCACAGATTGTGAACAATACGTGTATTTTCTTTTGTTTAACTGTAGTTTTAGCCGCACCACAAATGATACAGACATTTTTAGTTACACTGGACTTCTTCCTCTTGCTGCGTCGCTCAGATGTAGCATGAATAGGCAACTGCTGCTGAGATGGTTCTGCCTGTTCTGGTTTGGTTATGCTCTCAGTCTTTTTCATATCATTTTGAAATATTTTATAGCAAGATGAGCTGTGATATTTCATGATACTCTGCTCTTGCTCTGTGAGTTGAAGAACCCTAGCAGCTAACTGCTATTAACATTAAGTTAATACATATGGCAGTTGCTGTATGTAGATAGTTTCATGTAATAAGTGTTTATAGCTGTTTTTGGCCATTTTCTCATAAAATATCAAATTATACATTTTACGCCTTTCTATGTCCCTCTAGACATGGATATTCTGAACATTTTGAGCACCTCAGGTAATCTGTAGCTCAAACGGTTTAGAAGATACAGCTATGTTGGAAGTAGCATACAGGATGTGGTCATTTTTAAAAGGGCGTGGTCATTTTTGGGTATTTCGCCCCGGATAGAGAATTAGTCACAGTTCCTAAGTTGTTCCTTGGGGTCATATTAGCCAAGAACAGTTGAGATAATCTCTCCTAAATTAAGTGCATACATATCTTAGCCAGGTCCTAGACTAAGTAAAAGTATAATATTTGCCTCTGAGATGTATCGGAGTTGAAGTAAAAAAAAATAATTAAATACTCCAGTAAAGTAACAAGACCAGGAGACCTGGTTCTGCCAGACCGAGACATCACATGACGTGTCAGCCCGTGTCTATGCCCAGAATGGAGAGTACAGGGGTTGATGAGCTTTACTTAATTACATACTTGTGACATAATAATGATGTCATGAATAGTTCGTGACGAAAGGGGACGAAAGGGGGACAGACTTTTTTGGCTGGGGCCGGGGGACAAAGTGACCATGCCCATGTATGGACCATGTTCTATGCCCATATATGGACAGACTTTTTGGGGGGACAGACTTTTTTTTGGCTGGGGCCGGAGGACAAAGTGACCATGCCCATGTATGGACCATGTTCTATGCCCATATATGGACAGACTTTTTTTGGGGGACAGACTTTTTTTTGGCTGGGGTCGGAGGACAAAGTGACCATGCCCATGTATGGACGAAACAGGTACAAAGCCTCATGTAAGCCCGACCCCTTGGGTCTGGCAAAAATATCTAAACAATTTACTTAAAGGGATATTTCACTTTCAAAAAAACTTTGTGTCATTTTATCATCTACTCAGGCTTTTGTGAGCCCCCCAGACCATTTTTAAGTTGCTTGATTCAGTATTTAGATATATGATATTCATTTTATCAGACACGCCCCCTTCCTATACAAACCCATTATAACTTCAAACTCCATTTTAACATGTTAGATTTATCAAAAACACCCGTCCTTGGTTCTGGTGACTCACCCTGCCCTCCTAATACGCGAGGGGGCCGTGTTTTTTCGATAACTTTTTTCATTTATTTATTTTTATTGTATTTACATTTTTTTATTTTCCAAAAATAATATTAAAAATAAATGAAAAAAGTTATCGAAAATCTGTCGACTAAAACTATGACGCAAAATGTTCGTCGACTACCTTTTTTCACTGACTAACACTAAATAAAAACTACCCTATGATGACAAAAACTTTGACTAAACATACTGAAATTTTCGGCAAAGAAATAAAGACTAGACTAAAATATTAGTGAGGGACTAGTGGAGAAGAGATCCAGTAGAACTCAAGTCATTTTACGCTTCAAAACATATAAGATCAGAAGATATTTAGTCTGCGACAGTTGTGAGCTTGTCGATCGGCTATTTTCGGCACACAAACTTTAGTCGACTAAATCAACTGTAGATTTAGTTGACAAAAATGTTATATTTAACTAAACTAAACTAAAACTAGACTAAAAGGGAAACGTTTCAGGTGACTAAAATGTGGCTAAAACTAAATGGAATTTTATTCAAAAGACTGCGACTAAAGCTAACTGTTTCTGTCAGAATGAACAGTGACACCAAGGCCTCGTGTGGCTTTAGTGCTTTTCTAAAATGTTGACCTTATGGCAAGATACATGCAGTCCTACCAGACCCATAGAGAGAGAGAGTTACGACACACTTTGATCTCGCCACAAAGCGGGATGTTGCCTCCTGGTGGTTCCAAACATTGGAACTTCCTCGTTGACATAGAAAGAGAACTTCCTTATTCCATTCTAACATGGAATACTACTTCCTTATGGGAGTCTATGCTAGTGACGTAACTCTCTCTTCTCTATAGAGCATCGCAGTTCCCGCCCACTTCCTGGTTTTTCGTGGTGCCGGAAGGAACAACTCAATGCATTTTTCCATTGACATTTCCAAAAATATTTATATCTATTAATTTAAGCCTCGAATCAAGCCATCATGACATGACATGAATCATGACCATAAAACGTTTTTTTCTGTGATTTTTTTATTTTATATTTAATTATATGATATACTATATTTAATAAATACCCTTTGTTTTGCCGTTTAAAAATAATAATAATCACAGAATCAAACGTTTTATGGTCATGATTCATGTCATGTCATGATGGCTTGATTCGAGGCTTAAATTAATAGATACAAATATCTTTGGAAATGTCAATGGGAAAAATGCATTGAGTTGTTCCTTCCGGCACCACGAAAAACCAGGAAGTGGGCGGGAACTGCGATGCTCTATATCGCTGGGTCTTACCACGGCACTAAGCCAATCAGATACAAGGACTGGAACTATCCAATTTAGAAAATACTTTTTTTTCTCTCTGCACCGGTTTTAACACGTGCCAGAGGTTTTTTAAAACAGGGTACATCCAGTGCCAGCGTTTCTTACCGTTTACGCTGATTGTTTTAGAGCTTTAGAAGCCTCCACGAGGACCCCGATGTAAACAAAGGGTGTCTGGGCGATGGTCGAGGGTCCCGTCTTACGACTGGAACGATAATATTTCTAACGCGATCCGCCATCGCAGAGTGATCGCCCGTCGAAAATGGGTTGTTTTGACCACTGTAAAAAAGTATGGAGATGTGGACCTTTTTCTCCAAGATCCTATCATCGGAGCGGACGGAAGTGACGTTTTTGGGGCCCTTCTCACATCCGTCCCTTCCATTTTACAGGGACCTGGGATCATTGCTAAGTTGCGTTAGAGCACCCCTTGTGGAAAAAAAAATTATGGAAAAGTTGAAAACACGTAGATTTACGCTTTTGGCACTCAATGTGTTAACAAATTGCAAGTTATAACCATCCCTACCGTCATTATTATTCACCATGTCTACACATAGACTGAAACCGCTTGCATGTGTCAACAAACTACTGAAAACGACTGTTTTTTCTCTGTACTGCTACTGTGTGGATAATGATAGCATATCGTTGCTGTCAGGCAGAAACCTCTCGTCTCCATGTTTTAAAGTTTTTGTGTTTTTTCCATGAAACATTTATATTACACATGTTTTCATGCTGTTGGCTGAAATGCGGTGCTGTTACGGCATAAGTGCTGACCCACTGAAGTCAGTCACTCCTAGAAGATGATGGTGCCGTGGATATGCTGCTATAAGGACAGGTCCACGGATTTCTTTGGGCTGTTCAAAAATAGCAGATATACAAGCTCATAGCGCCGCACCGAGCTTGTAGATCTACAGTACTTGAAAAGTATTTTGAAAATCTTTGAATATATATATATTTGGCCGCGGGCACCCATCTAAAAATATTTGAGTTTTAAAAAATTGCTTTAAAAAATATATATATATTCAACAAAGATTTGCACAAATTTTCAGGATTTTTCAGAAATTTTAGATAACAATTTAGATTTCTTTGGGCTATTCAAAAATAGCAGATCTACAAGCTGCAGATCTGCTATTTTTGACCAAAGAAATCTAAAATGACACAGATGCGTTCCCGGATTCAATGGGTTCATGTCCTTAGAACTGTTTGCTGTCGTCACATGACTAAAAACACAGTAAAACACTGATGTCACTGTAGATTTTAGAAGGTGATGTTCTACTGTCTGATTCCAGTTCCACTGCAGTGAAAACACAAATGAAAACTGTTCAACTCAACTCGCATGGACATGGTTTGGGGCTTCAGAACACTGCTGGAAAAGAGTGCAAACTCAACCAAAGCATACTGGAAAGTCGTGCTCTTTAGCTTTGACACATTTTTTGCCGTGATGTGATTTAACTCAGAGCAGCTGACCTTAAAGCAGCTTAACGCACAAAAGGAATTCAAACTACAAACTACTAACGCACACACACACACACACACACACACACACACACACACACACACACACACACACTCACGTTCCCACACACACACACACACACACACTCACGTTCACGCACACACACTGGATTACTCAAGAAAGAATTTTAAGTTACACACAGCCTCTTAAAGCCCAGTCCACACCAATGATTGAATGAACTAGTTGCAACTGCAACTACAGTACTTGCAACACTATCCTGAAACGGGTCAATTCAGACCGTTGCAACTTACTGCAACTGGTTGCAAGTTGCGACTAGTTGTGTTGCGAATCATTGCTGCGGACTGGCCTTTAAACACCCTGCAGAGAGGAACGAGAGGGATGGAGAACATTCACAAACTAGACGTGTCGCAATTCTGGGAAATTGCAAAGTGTGGTTGCACCGACGCCGGTCGCGGGTCGCCCCCTCCGGGACTTGAGGAATACGCTTGGAGGAATACCGTCGGAGGCCGCGCGACGTGCCATTCGAATTTGGTGCTGATTAGATCCTGCGTTCGTGATACATGGCGTTTTGATTTTAAGAAATAGGCCCCTCCCACTAAATAAATAGGCCCCTCCCACAAATATAGAGGGCCAATGACATCGTCCTGTAACTCCTGAGATCACCTGCTTTTCATTTTGAGAGGAGTGATCCCCCCAAAAATCATGTTTTTGCATCAAACGGTTACGTTTTGCGCAGTTGTGGCGCCCCCTATGGATCAAAGTGGAAATGCTTTTGGGGATTTGTTGAGTAAACCACCCTCGACATGTGATTTAAATTTGGGATTGACTGGACGTTTCGTTCGTGATTTGTGGCCTTTTTTGTAAAATGGGCCCCTTCCGCTAACTTCGGAAGCCATTTACGGACGAACGGTATAGACTATCAAAATTCTGTTTCACTCCAGATTATCGCATGGGTCCAGAGATCATGTGTACCGATTTTTGTGAGATTTGGAGAAAATCTGTGGGAGGAGGAGCTAAAAGTGTGTTTTGAAGAAAATTCAAAATGGCGGAAAATCTATCCTGACGCAAATGGGCGTGGCCTATATGGGGAGTTGCGTCATGACCCAAGGAATCTAGGGGGAAAGAGATTTTTATTCTAGGACCTACGGTTCAAAAGTTATAGGCCAAAAACGTAAAGTGGGCTGTTATAGCGCCACCATGAGGCCGACTGGTGTAATGTGTTTTTTAAATAATTTCGGACTAAATCATGAACCTCCCCACCAAATCTGGTAACTCTAGCTCTTACAGTTTCAGAGAAAAAAATACTTGAATTTGAGTTTTTTCACTTTTTCATTAAAGTGGATGGGGAAATTTAATGCACTAATAAATCAATATCAATAAAACTATGCAACCAATCTCCTAGCAAAATACAAGCACACGATTCCCGGTGAAGCCGGTCATTTTGACATATGACACTAAATTGGGAAAAATAAACTGTGGGCTGTGATACGGTTAGAAATATTGTTTATCTATAAATAAATAAAGAAAGAATAAAGTTTCTGTAAAACAATAGTCTGGTTGCCCATTCGGGCAACCACACTAAATATACACCCTCTATTACCCCATTCCTACGACGCGTTGTGTGATGTACGTAGCAGATCTACAAAGCTCACCATGCGTCATGTTTGCGACGTGTTGTGAGCTTGTAGATCTGCTATGTTCATCACACGTTGAACGGAGCATAAATTAGGCGTTGTCCTGACAGACGGATATGACATACTGTACTGTAAACACAGGCAGGCAGTGCTCTCATTTAATCTGCAAATGATATCTAACTGTCATCCTTTTGAAGAAGTGTGTGTGTGCGTGCGTGCGTGTGTGTGTGCGTGCGTGTGTGTGTGTGTGCGCGCGCGCGCGCGTGTGTGCGCGCGCGCACTGACTACTCATCGCTGTGAAGCTGACAGCCCTGACACTTCCCCTCTCACACACACACACACACACACACACACACACACACACACACACACACACACACACACACAGAGAGGTGTGTGTAACTGAACCACATTATCAGACTCCCACAGTGTAAACTGAGAAGAGTAGAAGCAAGTCGTGCATACGCACACACACACGCACACACACACACACACACACACACACACACACACACACACACACACACACACCCCGCTCGGAGAGATAAAGAGGAGCAGAGTGAACCTCCTCCTCAGAGTGAGACAGAGAGGAGGAGGAACACACAGGTGTTGTTCCCTGCTCCTCTGAGGGGGTGTGGTCTGTGTCTAGGGGGCGTGGTCTGTGTCTAGGGGGGCGTGGTCTGTGTCCAGGGACACTGTGCAGTGCAGTCAGTGGCTTTAGTGCAGCGCTCACACTGAAGCTGTCAACAGCTCTACTCTCTCCTCTCCTCTCCTCTCCTGTCCATGTTACACTCCTCTGCTCTCTGCTTTGGTGACATTCCTCTCCTCTGCTCTCCTCTCTTCTGTTTTCTGCTCTTCCCTCTGTTCTCCTCCTCTGTTCTCCGTTTCTTTTTCCTTCTTTTTCTTTCTGACATCACTCTCCTCCGCTGCTTTCAGCGTTGCTCCTGTTTCATCTCCATCTCTTCCTCTCCTCTCCTCTCCTCTCCTCTCCTCTCCTCTCCTCTCCTCTCCTCTCCTCCTCTCTTGTAAACACGCCTGGATTTGTTTCGTCTCCACCTGTGGATTATTGAACGGATTACATTCTGCATTATTCCTGGAGCATTGTTGGAAGACCTGTGGAGCATCGAGGAATGTCGCGGAGCGTTGGGGAACTTGTGGAACGTTGACGTTTGGGGGGAACGTCACAGGAAACGGTTGTTTTGTGGGTGTTCGTGGAGCGCTGCGAGTTTAAGAGCGCTTTCAAGCATTTCCGGGTTTTTTTTCTGAGCGTTTCAGCGTGTGTGTGTGTGTGTGTGGGGTCAGGATGATGGAAGAGGTGTCCATCATGGTGGCGTACAACGCCCATGTGATGAACCAGATCTCTGAGGATGACCTGCTGGCTCGCCTGGTGGCGACCTCCAAACCCAGACCGGTGGTACGTCACGCTGTCTGTCTGTCTGTCTGCCTGTCTGCCTGTCTGCCTGCCAGTCTGTCACCACACCTGTGGTGCGTCCATCTGTCTGTCTGTCACCAGGGCTGTCACGATTGTGTGATTTTACGCGACAATTAATTTGTCACACAAATAATTGCGCTCAAACGATTTAATTGTTGTTTTTGTCACTGAGCATTATGAACAGAAATGACATTTCTGTTTGGCTTTTATGCTTTGAAAAGTTGCACAGGTGCAGATGTGACAGATAACCCAAAAATACGAAGAAATGACTAACATATTTAACCCATTAAGACCTGAGGCCGCTTCTAAACATTTTCTAAATCCTAACAGTTTTTCGGAAAAAAATGTAAAAAAAAAAAATTCACGATTTTTCAAAAATAGCAGATCTACAAGCTCGTAGCGCGGCACTCGGTGCCGCACTACGAGCTTGTATATCTGCTATTTTTGAATAGCCTAAAGAAATCTAAAAGTGACACAGATGCGTTCCAGGTATTAATGGGTTAATAACTTTATACTTTAAAAAAAAACATTAATAGTGGAAATAGCCGATCTACAAGATGTGACGCGTTCTGAGCTCGTAGATCTGCTTTTAGCGATAATACTGTTGAAAAATGTATTCATTCATTTTTCGACACGGCGATTATGCAAACAAATATTTGCGATTATCTCAAATAATCGCGATTACCGTAGCCGGTTGTGTCATAATTGCGACAGGCCTCTCTGTCACCAGCCCTGTGTCATTCTGTCTGTTCTTCAGTCTATCTCAGGGCTCTAGTGGTCTCTCTATCGCGACTACAGGTCTCTGTAGAAGGGAAGTTCAGGTCACTTTGTACTGACGTTGGAACTGTCTGTCTGTCTGACTGTCTGTCTGTCTGACTGACTGACTGAATGTAGTTACTTACTGTATGTCTGCAACTGTCAGTTTGTTTCAATTACGGACGTGTCTTTGAATCAATGGAGCGTGTGTGTGTGTGTGTGTGTGCGGGGGGGTGTGTGTGTGTGTGTGTGTGTGTGATAGTTAATTGAGTTCCATGACCCAGTTCCTCCTCAGATGACCGCCGTGTTCCTCTAATCACCACTTTTAACACGAGTCCTTGCACAGTGTGAACATAAACCATAATGGACTGTACTTTATCTGTTATTTATGCACATAGTGCGTTATTTACCATACTTTATGTATCATGTGCAGTATGTTTTATTTACTGCACGTGATGTACTTTGTCCTTGAGATAACTCCCATCATGACAAATCATAGTAATTAATCAGTTAAACTTTATTTATACACATTTCACACAGATTTTCTTTTTCAAAAATCGTTGCAAATCTTTGAATATATATGTTTTTTAAAGCGAACATTCGTAACTAAAATCTTTGCTTCTTGGGGGGTCCTTGGAACAAAATATTTTGAGATGGGGCTCCCGGCCAAATACTGTATATATAACTTTGGGTGGTCCTTGACATGAAAAAGTGTTCTCTCCTGATTGAATGGAATTGGTATCCCACCTGAAAATGTATTTACTAAAGAAAAGAAGAGACGGGGAGACCCCTGTTACTGAACAAACACTCTATAGCAATGGTTCAGAATAATAGATCTTTGACTTCTCTTTTTTTTTTAACAAAAAAACTTTTTGTTTTAAAAGACAACTTAGTTTTTTTACAACCACGGTTTATGTTAAGGTTTATAATAAAAAAGGTCCTGTGGTCTTTGATGGCAAGATGTGAGTTATTGGGGGCTAGAAGAGCTACGGTAAATAATAATAAAGAAATCGCCGGGTTATTGTGTTAAAAAATACACATTTAGCCACCTGCCCGAATGCCCCCCGCCCACTGTAAAAAAGATTGCTAAAACTATAGAAAGCAGTAAATGATGTTTTTTAACTCATCTTTTATTTACCGTACTTTAATTACAAGCTAAAACATAAACCTGGGTTGTAAAAAAAATGAAGTTGTCCTTTAACCCAAGAATATCACTTCCAGCACCTTGTTAAACATGTCCTCACACACACACAGAGCCATAGGTTGTCCATCAGGTTGTGACACATAACAGCTAAAAGCATCTTGTCCGTGCCTTCTTAAAACACTTTGTGTGCCTGCAGAGTGGGACCCATTCCATTTTCTGCTCTGGGGATCCAGGTCAGGTCTAAAATTGGGCCTAGTTCCATTTCCCTGGAGCAGAAGGGCCGTCTCTAATCAGATTAAGTCAATCTGTCCTTAAACTGAACCCACTCCACTTCACTTCACTGCATGGTTTAAATTACTGACATGTTAGTACTACTCACTACCAGTGGTGGACGCTAACCAAGTACATTTACTTGAGTGCTGTACTTAAAGGGATATTTCACTTTCAAAAAAGCTTTTGGTCATTTTATCGTCTACTCAGGCTTTTGTGAGCCCCCCAGACCGTTTTTAAGTTGCTTGATTCAGTATTTAGATATTTGATATTCATTTTATCAGACACGCCCCCTTCCTATACAAACCCATTATAACTTCAAACTCAATTTTTAACATGTTAGATTCATCAAAAACACCCGTCCTTGGTTCTGGTGACTCACCCTGCCCTCCTAATACGTGAGGGGGCCGTGTTTTTTCGATAACTTTTTTCATTTATTTTTTAAAAAAAATTTGGAAAATGAAAAAAATTAAATACATTAAAAAAATTAAATAAAATAAATGAAAAAAGTAATCAAAAAAACACGGCCCCCTCACGTATTAGGAGGGCAGGTTGAGTCAGCAGAACCAAGGACGGGTGTTTTTGATGAATCTAACAGGTTAAAAATGGAGTTTGAAGTTATAATGGGTTTGTATAGGAAGGGGGCGTGTCTGATAAAATGATTATCAAATATCTAAATACTAAATCAAGCAACTTAAAAACGGTCTGGGGGGCTCACAAAAGCCTGAGTAGACGATAAAATGACCAAAAGTTTTTTTGAAAGTGAAATATCCCTTTAAGCACATGTTTTGAGTATTTGTACTTTGCTTTGACTTTATTTTTTGGAAGCTCATGACTTTCACTCCACTACATTTCAAAGATGAATGTTGTCCTTTTGACTCCACTGCGATGTTCATTTTGACAGCACATTTTGATTTAGTTTTAGTCGCAGTCTTTTGATTCATATTCCATTTAGTTTCAGTCATATTTTAGTCATCTGAAATGTTGTTCCTTTAGCCCTAGTTTTAGTAAATATGACTACATATCATAAGATTGTAGTCGACTAAATCTACAGTTGATTTAGTCAACTAAAGTTTGATTTGGCGGGCCTTGATGGCGTTATAATGCCTGATTTATAATTAGCTGTGTGTCGAAAATAGCCGATCTACATGTATGTAGATCGGCTATTTTCGGAGTGTGACACCCGTGCTCAGCAAAGAATAAAATGTCTTAGTTTTACTGGATCTCTTCTCCACTCATTTTCAATAAATGTAGTCATAGCTTAGTTTTTATTTTGTTTTTCTCCGTGGAAAAATGTAGTCGAAGAACATCGTTTGTCATATTTTTAGTCGATGAAATTAACACTGCACTACGGTTCTAAGAGGGGACAAATCACATTATAAATTAAACACTTAAAGGGTAAGACCACTTTGGTAGAGGTGTGGGTTGTGTAGTTACCTTGCCATGATGTAACTCCAAAGGTGGGCAAGAAATCAAAAATAATTGCTCCATTGATTAGAAATTGATAATTCAAAATATGCTCCTCATTGACTTACATTGTACGGTAAAACAGCTCTCAAAGTCACTCTTTTAGCCCATAAATGAACCCAAACAAAGCTGATTCAGACAATATAGAGCATCACCAAACCCAGTACTGTTTGTTTTTTTAATAAAAATGTCAACTTCCTGTTGATTTTACTATTTGAAGATCTGGATCCGGATCCGCGGATCCAGTCCAGGTTTTCTACTTATTAAAAATGGCAAAATCAACAGGAAGTTGACATTTTTATTTAAAAAACAAACAGTACTGGGTTTGGTGATGTTCTATATTGTCTGAATCAACTTTGTTTGCGTTCGTTTATGTGCTAAAAGAGTGACTTTGAGAGCTGTTTTACCGTGCAATGTAAGTCAATGAGGAGCATATTTTGAATTATCAATTTCTAATCAATGGAGCCATTATTTTTTATTTCTTGCCCACCTTTGGAGTTACATCATGGCAAGGTAACTACACAACCCAAACCTCTACCAAAGTGGTCTTGCCCTTTAAGCCATATTTCACAACGCAATATGAAGTGTTGTGAACTGAACTGAAACTTTTTTTTTTTTACTGAGCAACGTTGTAGTTGAATAATATTTGACCAGGAGTATCTATACTTTGACTCACATGGGTTGAGTGCTTTATCCATCACTGACCATACTAAATCATAATCCACAAAAGCGAGATTAAAATGTAAGAAGTTAAGAGAAACCAAACAGAATAAGCACCATAAGTGGTTATTGTGTAATAAATTGTAATGAAAAAGAGTTGCAATGAACCTGTGGGTGTTCCTCTGTCTAATCTGACTAATCATTTCACATCTGAAGGTGTGTGGAGCAATGGAACAGTGTACACACACACACACACACACACACACACACACACACACACACACACACACACACACACACACACACACACACACACACACACACACACACACACACACACCCCCCACAGGCTGCCATCCCATGCAGCTTTGTGCACAAATGGCACACCCATTGACGCACACACACACACACACGCACACACACGCACGCACACACACGCACACACACACACACACACACGCACACGCACACGCACACAAATAAACAAACACACATAAACACACGCCAAGAAGGAAGTAGTTTTTGTAAACTGCCATCCTTCCAGTAATAGATCCAGGCAGTTGTCCAGAACCGAAAATCCCCAAAAATATGTCTTTCTGTGTCCCCAGGTATTGTCTGTCTGTCTGTCTGTCTGTCTGTCTGTCTGTCTGTCTGTCCGTCCTGAAGTCATAGACTGGCCTCCGTTCCCAACAGGCATCGATCGCCTTCAGTTGCTTCATATGAATGAATAATGAACGGCGAACACAGTGAATGCATGGTCGGTCCTATTCATGTCAGTCCATCTGACCTCCCAGACAAAGCCTGGGAGTTTGACCCCTTGACCTTTATGACCCAGGAAGCATTGAGGTTTTGTGTTCTCAGGTTATTGGCTAACAGACGAAACAATAGGTGCAACATAACACACACTGCATGCTGGGTAATAATTACTTTAGTTAATTGTAGTGAAACGCGGCACTTTGCAAAGAACATGGCTGCACACAGTCTGGAGGGGGGGGGGGCTAAATGAAAGGGAGACATGGATATAGCTTTCTTAAGAGAACAAACAGTGTTACACCCATTGGAGGTGGTTTTATAACGATTGCTTGTGCATACAGTAGCTTCAGCTGGAGTGGCACTGCTAGCTGCCCCACACTGGTATGATTTAATCTGCAGGGAAATGCTGTCAAAGGTTGTCAAAAATGTAGGGGGGTGCCTTGACATTATTTGTTAGGGGGCCCTGAGCCCAAACAGTTGGAGAACCACTGGTTTAAACGGGGGTACAACATTTTAAAACATGTTGCACTTAACTTAACTTTGCATTAACTTTTTGGGGGGTCATTGTATTGCCAGAAATAGTCAACAAATAGTCAAAATCTTTAAAGACTTTTCATGAAAGCGTTTCTAAGCTAGAACCAAAGGTGAAGACTTCTTCGCAGAGATGTAAAAAGGTTTTAAAGGAGTAGTTCACCCAGAAAATGACTTGTTTCCTATCAATTACACACCCCATGAAGCATTGAATTCATGGAGATTTGGAGTCTCCTCAAATGAATAATACGGCCGGTCATCAAATTATTGGCTCAGGAATGCGACAAAAACAAAAAAAAATCTCCATGAATTCAATGCTTCATGGGGTGTGTAATTGAGAGAAAGCAAGCCATTTTTTTGGGTTGAACTACTCCTTTAAAGGATTATCAGTACAGAGTTGAAACATGGAAGGTTTTGACACAGGAATGTTTGTACATTCTCACTGCGGGTGTTAAAAATGTTTTGGATAATGTCCTTTGTTGTATGAGGTCAACTATTCTATCGAGACGTGCTACAGTCCTGTTAAAGTCCTGTATAGGCATAGCAGCCATTCACAATGTGTGGCATGGTTCATGTAACACGTCCTGTGGTGTGATGCAAGCAGCGAGGTGAATGGAGTCGGAGACACTTTTCATTTCAAGGTGGTGGTGATTGTGCTTTAACCCGTTACAACCGGGAACGCATCCGTGTAAACCACTTAAACCATTATCATATACTTTGGCTATGCCGAGTGCCGCGCTATGAGCTTGTAGATCTGCTATTTTTGAAAAATCTAGAAGATTTGTGCAAATCTTTGAAAATATATATATATACATTTTTAAAGCAATTTCTTTTTTATACATTATCCTTTTGGGGGGGTCCTAGTTTGAGAACCACTGATATTATAGCAACAGTGTTTCAGAAAACTGTTTATTTTGACAGCAATAAAAAAAAAAAATCTCATAGTCTTTTGAATACACACACACACACACTACTAAATATTGACTACTTGACTACTACTAAATCTACAGTTGATTTAGTCGACAAAAATATTATTTTGGCGGGCCGCGATGGCGCCGCAATGCCTGATCTATACTTGTATGCTAGCAGTGCGCCGAAAATAGACGATCTACAAGCTCGTTTTTGGAGCGCGACACCTGCGCCCAACCAAGCATAACATGACGTGTCTCGTCTCCACTAGTCCCTCTCTAACATGTTAGGCTAGTCTTCATTTGTTGACAACATGTTCATTTAGTGATGGTTTTAGTTCTCACACAGTAGCTTAGTTTTTATTTCGTTTTTTTTTGTTTGTTATAGCTTTCATCAGTGAACAAGGTCAACAAAGACAATCTGTGTAGTTTTAGTCGACATAATTAACTCCACTATAGAGTGTGTTCAGTAACGGGGGGTCTGCCTGTCTCTCCAGCTCAATAAACAGAAAAGACGTGTTCAGGTGGGTTTGCACGTTTTCATCCAGTCAGGAGAGAGCACACATTTATCAGCTTCAATTTTTTACAGTGTTCCAGTTTAATTCATTCACTGCCTCTGACGTAATTGACGTAATTATTCCCGTTTACCAATACTGCCACTGACGTAAAAAAAAAAACGTAATTTTAATTAAAAAAATATATATATTATTTTTTTTATTATTTATTTATTTGACCCAAAGACCAAGGAGATATGATTTTTCGAAGATCTAGACTCCCATCCACGTCCTTGTTAACTTAAAACGTAAAAATGCTGTATCTCGGCTCCTGAGTACTTTATTTTTTTTTCAATGAAAAATCTCTGGCAGTGGGCAAACGCGGCCAGCAATAATTGTGGCAGTGAATGAGTTAACAAAAGGGAGGAGGGCACACACCTGTATTGGTGAGGTGCTGCTGACCGTTGGTAAATAAGCATAACGGTAAAGAAAAGGCTGTGTTCCAGTTTAAAATGTTGAGTCATCACTTCATTTTCACTTGTTTATCCTGTATCCTGTATGAGTTCTCTCTCCTGATAAGAGACACGTGTTTGTGTCATCAGTGGTGTAAAGTAATTTAAGTACATTTACTCAAGTACTGTACTTAAGTAAAATTTTTAGGTACTTTCACCGGATTATTTCCAATTGTCTATACTTTTACTGCTACTCCACTACACCTCAGAGGCAAATATTGTACTTTTACTCCACTACAATTATTTCAAAACTTTAGTTACTCGCTACTTTGCAGATATAAATGTATTACATCATAAAACATACATTAACCACTTTAGCCCTATTTTATACCTATAGGCTATTTGAAAATTGCAGATCTACAAGCTCACAACTCACAATGCGTCACGATGCGACGCATTGTGAGCTTGTAGATCTGCTATTTTCAAACAATTTTAGTACTTTTACTTTTGGTGCTTTTAAGTACATATTGATACCAATACTTGTGTACTTTTACTCAAGTCCATTTTTTTATTCCAGACTTTCACTTGTAACAGAGTACTTCTACATACTTTTACTCAATTTTATAAAAAAAATCCACCACTGTGTGTCATTAGAAACAAACTGTACCCAAAACAATAGATAGCAGGCCTATGCCACCATGGCATCTTGACTCTTATAGTATGTTAAATGTCACAACACATCATAAGGCAGAACAATGTTTTGTTTTCAGGCCAAGGGCCGCCTTGTAGATCTGCTGTTTTGGTGTGAATGTTCCCCCCGGAATACTGACGCTGGAGTTCAAGTGGTTCATGTAGAAAAAAATACATTAAAAAAGAGTTCCTATCACACAGATTTGGCAGGACCCCCTGTTAAGCCATTTAGATTTTAGCACTGGCTATTGAAAAATAGCAGATATACAAGCTCGCAGATGTACGAGCTTGTACATCTGCTTATTCTTTTTACGTTTTGGGGGAAAAAAGTGATTTAGAAGGCATTTGTAGAATCAGCGTCAGGTCTTAATGGGTTAAAGGTCTATGATATAAAGTATCATTCTACCACAGTTCTACCTCAGGTGCCTGGTACACACACACACACACACACACACACACACACACACACACACACACACACACACACACACACACACACACACACACACACACACACACACACACACACACACACACACACACACACACACAGCCTCAGAGGGGAGGTCAGGTGATCGGAGTCGACCTGTAATCCCCAACCTAGCCACCAGCGTCATCGTCGTGGCAACAGCACACACACACACTACACCCTAGAGATAACATTACCACCACATGCTACACACACACACACACACACACACACACACACACACACACACACACACACACACACACACACACACACACACACACACACACACACAGAATATCATGTTCTGTACCTACCTGCAGAACACACACAAACACGCGCGTGCACACACAAACATGTACGCACACGCACACACACACACACACACACACACACACACACACACACACACACACACACACACACACATTTATACCCATATACAAACACACACTCTCTCACTCACTCACTCTCTCACTCAGTCACACACACACACACACACACACACACACACACACACACACACACACACACACACACACACACACACACACACACACACACACACAGACAGACACAGAACTCTGTCTCAATGGTCCACAGTGTTCATGTGCACTCAGCTCTATCGGTCAGTAACTCTACACCATTATGTGAGCAGCTACTTGACAACATTCTGTTTGTAAATGACCTACATATTATATAAACTCTACTCTGAGAGGGCTGACCACTGTGTGTGTGTGTGTGTGTGTGTGTGTGTGTGTGTGTGTGTGTGTGTGTGTGTGTGTGTGTGTGTGTGTGTGTGTGTGTGTGTGTGTGTGTGTGTGTGTGTGTGTGTGTGTGTGTGTGTGTGTGTGTGTGTGTGTGTGTGTGGTTGATGGAATGTATTGCGTATTGTATGAGTT
>NC_137607.1:9341823-9411823 GCF_963280865.1 Gymnoscopelus braueri
TGTATTAGACTGCTGATCTGCTCAGAATAAAGCAACTTACACAGGCTTCAGTGAGCAATGGTTCTCAACCTTCTCGTGTCAAGGACCCCAAAATGTACACATACCGTATAAGCTCGCGGACCCCCATCTGAAAATGTTTTGTGCCAGCAGGGACCCCCAGAAGAGAAGATTTATGGGATTTTTTTTAAATGCCTAAAACGAAAGGGGGGAAAGAAATGCTATTTTTGAATAGCCAAAGTATAAATGGATAAAGTGGTTAAAATGATTGTGATGCTATGTTAACTACTTTTGCCCCTGGGGGTCCCCGGACCCCACTTTGAGAACCAATGCACTATAGTGTAGAGACAGTACCAGGTGTGCAGGACACATGAAGTGTGAAATGAAATATTTCCTAAATATACCAACTTTCCAGGAGGAGAAAGGCTGTATACAGGGTTCTATTAGCTTGGGATCTTCTATCGATGATGTTTCTGAACTGTCCACAGCCCTCCTCTGAGGCAAAGTGAGTAGACAGAAATGGCGCAATCTTATAATGAGTATTAGTGAGGACCACTTATATGAAAATAAGGTTTAAAATGGGTTTAGTGTTCTTTTTTAAAGCCCTATTTCAAAAATAGCAAAAAAAAAAAACCAAAAAAAACTTTGACTTTTCCTCTCTGGATATTTACTCGGTGGGTCCTGACCCACTTTGGATTAGGACCCAAAGTGGGTCAGGACCCACTATTTGGGGAACACTGGCCTAGAGCCGCTGTGGCGCAGAGACGGAATATGTGTGCTAGTAGTGCTGACGGTGACGGTAGTACTGAAGGACACACAAGAAAGAGAGACTTTTACACACCAACCAAAAGACTTTAACATTAACCCATTCAAACCGGGAACGCATCTGTGTAACCACTTTAACCATTGTTTTATACTTTGGCTATTAACTCTCTGTGCCAATGAAATAAAGAAATATGTTCATACTGTGCCAGCAATTCATTTTTTTTTTAAATAAGTGCTCAGGAGCCGAGATACAGCCTTTTTCAGTAATAAGTTAAACAAGAAGTGAATGGAGCAGCAAATCTTCGGATCGCGATATCTTGGGTTCTGAACATTCTTTTCCAAAAAATATTTCATTTTTTTAAACTCTGGATTTTTCGTTCTTGGCACTGAGGGCATTCAGAAAAAACTCGGGATAACTCGTTTTGTGGCACTGAGAGAGTTAAAAAAAAATAGCAGATATACAAGCTCATAGCGCGGCACTTTATGAGCTTGTAGATCTGCAAATATTTTTTGAAAAATCGTGAAAATGTGTGCAAATCTTTGAATATATATATATTTTCTAAAGCGAAAATGTTTAACTCAAATCTTTGCGTCTGGGGATTCTGCAAATAATGTCTTCTAAATCCTAGCAGTTAAAAAACACTTTTTAAGAGACGTATGTTGCTATAATATCAGTGGTTCTCAAACTTGTTCATGTCAAGGACCACCAGAATGATATGTATTTTGTTCCAGGGACCCCCCCAAAGATTTGAGTTAAAAGTATAAACTATATATAAAAGTATATATTCAAAAATGTTCACGTTTTCTTTAAAAAAAAAAAAGCAGATCTACAAGATCTAGATCTATGAGCTTGTATATATATATTTTTTTAATAGCTAAAGAAATCTGAAAATGACACAGATGCTTTCTCGGTCTTAATGGGTTAACCTAAAGACTTTACACTAACCCAGTGGTTCTGAAATGTTTGAAGGACCCTCATAACTCTTGAGAGTGTACAAATGGAACCGAATGGACCCGTAAGGGTCCATTCGGTTCCATTTGTACACTCTCAAGAGTTACAGACCTGTAAGGGTCCATTTGGATCCCCCTCAAAGACCCCTGACGGTCACTGGACCCCACTTTGAGATCCAGTGCACTAACCAAAAGACTTAAAGGAGTAGTTCACCCAAATATGTTCTCATTTTCTATCAATTACACACCCCATGAAGCCTAGAATTCATGGATTTGTTTTTATTTTTGTCGCATTCCTAAGCCAATAGTTTGATGATTTATTTCCGGTAGGAGACACAAAGAGTCTACTTTGTGTCTCCTACCGGATACACTAGCTGGTAGGAGACGGTAAACACATTATTGGCTTACGAATGCGACAAAAAAAAAAAAAAAAAAGTCATGAATTCAAGGCTTCATGGGGTGTGCAATTGATTAAAAAAAAAAGGTATTTTTTGGGTGAACTACTCCTTAAACATTAAGTCTTTTGGTTTAAGCCTTCGTTGGTATCATTGGTAACACCAAAATACTTGACACTGTCGATTCCTGCAACACACTGAACCTGTACTCTCTCTGGATGTACAGTATCTGCTAGAATGTAAGCTAACTGCTCTGTGGTCTGTGTGCTGAATCTCCCTCCACGGGGTCAATAAAGGTCTATGTATCTGTCTTTGCATCTGTCTGTCTAGGTTCCTACTAAGAAGCTGAAGAAGTTTGAGAAGGAATACCAGACCCTGAGAGAGAGTCAGCTTCAACAGGAAGACCCCATCGATCGCTACCAGGTACACCCCCCCCCCCCGCCCCCCGCCCCCTAACCTGTCACCACTACATCTAATCTAATCTCATTTTTAACCTAATCTTAACTTTTAACATAACCGTGACGCAAATCCTAAAACCAAAACATGTCCTCATTCTCAACATCCGTCTATTTCCAAAAAAAAATTCTATCTTAGTGAGGACATTGGTTCCTCGTATAACTACACATGCATGTACACGCACGCACGCACGCACGCACGCACGTGCGTGTACATTGCACGCACAATGTCTGCATGGGTTCAGTTCAAAACCTTCTAAGACAAACAATTTGTTCAGGTTCCTACTAAAGAAGATACTGTACATGAACTTGGTTCTGTACTCTGGTCCTATATGCTGTACTTATAGGTTCTGGATGGATCAGAATTGCTGCTTATCAGGGACTCATTTAGACCAGGTACCCCAGATGAATACACTTATTCACTCACTGATCGCACGGTAAAACGAGTGAGCACAGGGTGTAGTGCAGAGCTGGACGAAGTACTCACATTTTTAACTTAAGTAAAAGTGTCAATACCACAATGTAGAAATGCTCTGTATACAAGAAAAAGTCTTGTATGCAAAATGTACTTGAGTAAAAGTGAAAAGGTATTGGCATAAAAATGTACTTAAAGTCCCAAAGGTAAAAGTAGTCATTATGCAGAATGTCCCATTTCACAAGTGTTCAAAAATGTCGGCTATTTTTAAATAGCCAAAGTATATAGGGTGGTTAATGCATGTTTTGTAAAAATAATAAACGTTACTAAAGTAACTACATTTTCAAATAATTGTAGTGGAGTAAAAAGTACAATATTTGCCTGTAAAATACTCCAGTAAAAAAAGATCCTCAAATTTGTACTTGAGTACATGTACTTAGTTACTCTCCACCAGTGGTGTAGTGACTGTACCAGAGACTGTAACTTCTCTGTGTCACTGCCTGGTCCATTCACACAGTGCTGTATCATATTTCTCAGGAAATCCTCAAACAGCGACAACAAAACACTTCTCCAACTGTTTCCTGCATCGGATGGGGTTTCCCGACGCCGCGGCCTTAATAGCGCCACCCTCAGGCCAAAAATGGTCAACGTTATCTCCTTACCTCACAGGCAGAGTGTGGGTTGAACCCTGTTGGTTTTAGTTTTTTAGTCTTTTGACCGCATGGCCTTTCCTCAAGACGCTCTACGCATAGCAGCCATTATTGGAAAGAAATTGGGCTCCTTCCGTACTTCTTCACAGGTGTTACCAATGATACTAACGAAGGCTCTGTTCCATTCCGGTCAAACAAGAGTCAGAGTGCTGATATTGTGCATGTTGGCTCACTGGAAACACTCTGCTACACCAGTGGGTCTCAAAGTGTGGTCCAGGGACCCTTATGGTTCCTTGAGGGGGTTCCAATTGGCCCCTTACGGGTGTGTATGGAACCCACTCAATAGGGGCAAATTTGCCCGTCGCAAGTTGATGATGTCATTTGCCCCATGCGTGGTCCAGCCCTATGGAATGTATTGTGAAACTAACGTAATTCTTCCTAAATATGTTTTTTTTTTTGCACATGCATTCCTTAAAATCCATAGGGCTGGACCACACATGGACAAATGACATCATCAACTTGCAACGGGCGTTGCCCTTCTTGAATAAAGATGACTAAAATGAGCACAAACTGTCTGGGATGCTCACAAAAGCCCAAGTAGACGTTAAAATGACCCCAAACATGTTTGAAAGTGAAATATCCCTTTAACTACTTTCACTTAAAAAAAAGAAAAAAGTTGCTACCTTTTTTGTGACGCTGTGATAGTAGGGAATTCATTTTCGACATAACGAGTAGAAATGTGGACATACAAGGTTTCTACCCGACAGCTACGAAATGCTATGTTAATTTTTATTTTATCATTTATTTCTCCGCTGAAAGTTAACGTTTTTGTGAAGGCACGACACGAGCAGCTATTTTTACTGTCAGAGTTTATAATGTCAAAGAATGTTTTTATTTCTATTTTTATACTTTTCCTTTCATGTCCACGGTTCTTGCATCGTTTGGTGTCAAAACCTTTCGTGTTCCTTACATCTTCGCCCAGCATGTGACTACTGTTCATGAGATGCATGTCAATAAAGTTTATTTTGGGTGGCGAAGCTTTCTGGGTGGATGTTGTAGCTTGTTAGCCGTTAGCTCGTCTGTTTGTGGTGAAGCGGAGGCGACATGAAAGGACGAGATATTTATGGATTCCGATGACCCAAAACTGTCACTAGAAAACGTTATTCTCATCATTACGTCCGTCTTTTCATCATTTTGTTGCCCAAATATATCCTGGCTGTCCTGAGAGAGAGAGAGAGAGAGAGAGAGAGAGAGAGAGAGAGAGAGAGAGAGAGAGAGAGAGAGAGAGAGAGAGAGAGAGAGAGAGAGAGAGAGAGAGAGAGAGAGAGAGAGAGAGAGAGAGAGAGAGAGAGAGAGAGAGAGAGAGAGAGAGAGAGAGAGAGAGAGAGAGAGAGAGAGAGAGAGAGAGAGAGAGAGAGAGAGAGAGAGAGAGAGAGAGAGAGAGAGAGAGAGAGAGAGAGAGAGAGAGAGAGAGAGAGAGAGAGAAAGAGGAGAAAAAAAAATACAGGAGAGGACATCTGAGAGGGAGATGGTGTAGGAGAGACAGACGGTAGGGAAGCTGAGAGGGAGATGTGTAGCCTCGATCTCCAGGCTGGCTCTATACACCCGCCCCTCTATACACGAATATCAGGAGCGTTGGGGCAGTCTAGTTTATGTGCATAAATTACCTCTAGGTTTAGGTGGGGTCGCGGGCTGAAAAGTTTGGGAACCCATGGCCTAGTGTACAGTAGGAGAGACAGACAGTAGGGAAGCTGAGAGGGACATGGTGTAGGAGAGAAAAATGTCCCCCCCAATTTAGTCGTTCTGCCAATTGATTCCTCCCCCCACACACACATGTGTGTGTCGTAATCCTACTGACTCACCTGCCAGTGAGGAGCCCCCACCAGGAGGACGTAGAGCCTTCATCCTACTCCTCCCGCCCAACACTCCCTGCAGTGACAAATATCACCCTCCCACCCAGCGTTGTAGATCTGCTATTTTCTGCTAACGTTACCCTCAGAATAGGGAAAACACCGGGTTATTGTGTAAAAAAAATACTGTCCACTGTAAAAAAGACCACGAAAATTGCTAAAACTATAGAAAGCAGTACATTTTAAATTTTTAACACGTCTTTTATTTACTTTAATTACAATCTAAAACATAAACCTTGGTTGTAAAAAAAACAAAGTTGTCCTTTTAATGTAAAAGAAAAAGAGAGAAAAAAAAAGTTCCTATCACACAAAGAGTTGGCGAACCCCCTGTAGTAACTCTGAGGACCCCTTAGGGGTCCCGGACCCCCTGTTGAAAACACCCCGGTACAGACAAAGCCGGGATGCACTGCGGTGGATTCGAACCCACAACCTCCGCGGTGCCGGGCAGGCACGTTTACCACTGCGCCACCCGAGCTGAGCGCCGGTCCCTTTTTTCTAATACTCAGCCTATGTGTGCATCTAGTCTGTGTGTCCCGTCAGGTTGGTCTGCTAAAGGTACAGTCAAAAAAGATTGCATAATATGGAGATTTACAGGTTTTCTGCCCGACGACGGCAACGATAGGAGAGCATGTCTTCATGCTAACGTGAACGCAACACGACGCGACAGGAACGTTTGCTGGAGTTTTATTTACATTATGGAAACATCAGCTCTTAACCCATTGAGACCTGAAGCCGATTCTACATGTCTCCTAAATCTCAACAGTTTTCTGAAAAACGTATGTTTCTATATCAGTGGTGCTCAATCTTTTTCATGTCAAGGACCCCCAAAATTATATGTATTTGGCCGCGGACCCCCATCAAAATATTTTGTTCCAGGGACCCCCCAGAAGCAAAGATTTGAGTTAAAAATGTTCGCTTTAAAAATATATATGTTCAAAGATTTGCACACATTTTCACGATTTTTCAAAAATAGCAGATCTACAAGCTCGTAGCGCGGCACTCGGTGCCGCGCTATGAGCTTGTAGATCTGCTATTTTTGAATAGCCCAAAGTGTAAAATAATGCTTTTTAGCTCAAATCTAAAAATGACACAGTTCCAGGTCTTAATGGGTTAAGATGTCTGCTAGCAGTGTTTGGAAGAAAGGAAGGAAGTCTTCTACTGTAGATAAAGTGTTGGAACGGAGCCCCGGGGCTACACGGACCCCTCTGAACCCAACCAGTTACCACTGTGTAGAGAGAGAGAGAGACAGACAGACAGACAGACAGACAGACAGACAGACAGACAGACAGACAGACAGACAGACACCTCAGGAGAATAAAAACAGTGAGTGATGTCAGAAGGAGAAGGGTAAACTCCCATTAGAATCATGTGTTCAAGTCTAGTCCCTCCTGGACAGAGAGCTGGACTGTCTGTGTGTCAGTGTGTATCAGTGTGTGTCAGTGTGCGTCGGTGAGTGTGTGACACTGTGGCGTTGCTGTGTTGGCGGTTGGATACACCACTGAGAGGGAAGGTAAGCTGTCTGTGTGTGTGTGTTGTTGTTGTTGTGTATTTGCTGCGTGGCTGCTTGCAGCACGGTGTGTGTTTCCTGTCAGAACGCAACGCCTCGCCTCGCACTGCAGCCTGCTAGATGTGTGTGTGTGTGTGTGTGTGGGGGGGGGGTACATAGGAGCTGGGACAGGAAATCGTAATCGGGGTCATATGACCCTTGTTTGTCACTAACGAGGTGAGGTGGTCATGTGATTATGTAGACAGACAGACAGACAGACAGACAGACAGATGAAAGTTCCATGTCATGAGACTGACTAATGACCTACAATGGGGACTGTGTGTGCGCGTGTGTGTGCGCGCGCGCGCCGTCTGCTTGATGGGGCCCGGCCCCAGTTCCACTTGGCTTGACGACGGTGTGTTGATGTTTTTTTTAATCGGCGTGCTGTAACAATCTGACCCAATACGTTGATGTACATCAACGTTACAATATGACTCATCCACACCTTGTTTCAGTGCTCTGGTGTGAGAGTCATTCTAGGATTTTAAACTTGGTGTTTTGGACACATTGGACTGGCTGCTGACACTGTCAAGGTTAGTCACAGATAGTTGGTCATAGATAGTTTGTTTGCTCATAGATAGTTTGTTTGTTCATTACATTTTAACCACTTGAACCCCCAGCATGCCTATTCTGGGGGGGAACGTTTGGTAAATATAGCCAGACTACGAGCTCAAAACGCGATATGAGCTCGTACTGTAGATCGGCTATTTGTGTTGACGAGATTTGGTGTAGACAGGGAATAGCAGTCCAAGCACGGTTGTAACTTAATTCACTTTTTTTATTAAGACTAGAGCAGTGGTTCTCAACCAGTGGTCCGGGGACCACCAGTGGCCCTTAGGGGGTACCAGGGGGTCCCCAGCGAAATTAGTTAAAGGGATATTTCACTTTCAAATAAAATAAACATTTAAAAAATATATTAAAAATAAATGAAAAAAGTAATGGAAAAATCACGGCCCCCTCACGCATTAGAGTGTCCTACTAATGTGTGAGGGGGCCGTGATTTTGCCATAACTTTTTTCATTTATTTTTTATGTTTATTTTATTTGAAAGTGAAATATCCCTTTAACATAGCATCACACTCATTTTAACTACTTAGCTGTGGCTATTCAAAAATAGCAGATATGCAAGCTATGAGCTTGTAGATCTACTATTTTTTTTTTATCTTGAAAATGTGTGCACATCTTTGAATATATATATGTACTTTTAAAGCGAAGATTTTTTAACTCAAATCTTTGCTTCTAGGGGTCCCTGGCACAAAACATTTTCAGATGGGGGTCCGTGGCCAAATGTTTATCAATTTAGGGGTCCTTTGCATTAAAACGGTTGAAAACCACTGGACTAGAGGGTTTAAGTGGTAAATGCATTTGTGCAATCATGAATTTAGAGTTGCCTTTTATTGGCAAAACAGACTGCCAGACTGCTTGCACTATGTTCAGTGTTTAAGTGTGACAGTTCAGCGACCTAACGGTTCGGTTGCGCTCGGCAGAATCATTGTCATGGTCTGTAGGGCTTGGGTTTGAAGATGCTACAAATCACTGGGCTCAGGCTGGACCAATGTGGGCTCGGGTTAGTCCAGGCTTTGAGTTTTGGATACAAACTCTTGAGTGTGTTTGTGTGGGTGGTGGTGTTTGCTCTTGTATTTCTGTCTTCTGTCTGAGAATCATGGAGAGTGAAGACAGGGTTTTTTTTTTTAGGGTGAGTGTTAGTTTATAGGGTAATTGTAGGGCTTGGAATTGGGGGATATAGTCAATGGTCCTCACTAGTATTGTAGATTCAAATTGTGTGTGTGTGTGTGTGTAATGGAAGGGAACTGATAAGATATTGATCAAATATGGGAAAGAGAATATTGTTGCTGTCGGGCAGCAACCAGCTATCTCAATTCTTCAACTTATTTATTTTATTTTTATTCTGTGCTATTGAACACCCTTTCCGTCTGTGTGTGGGTTTTACACATATTGAACAAAATGAAAAGTATTAAAAAGCGCTTCTGACTAAACCTCCTAACTCCATTGGATCCTCAAAACTGTTGGTCAAACCACCCAACTCCAACTTTGGAGATAGTTGTTTTGTCCATCATTGATTAGAATGACAGACAGAAAAAAATCTCCACATTAATGGTAAAAAAAATAACCTAACTCCACTGTATCTGGGTAACGTGATGATAATTTGAGGACACATTCAAGTATCTGATAATGTATAAAGTCACCATACCAACTTTGACGAGGCAGTATTGTGTTATTCTAAAAACATGTTTTTTGTTTTTTTTCCCTAAAAGTTAATATTTTGGACATGGTTTCTGCCCGACAGCAGAGATATATACATTTCAATCTTCTCCCAGGAGCTGGATATTGTATTAATCTAGCCTGAATGAAAAACAGCGTTATTGAAAATATTCCAGTGAAAAGGAAAAATAACTATCTAACTAAGCTCTCTATCTCTATCTCTCGGTGACTTTAAACTGTTATTAACAAGTAAAAAAAAAAAAGAAGCCCCATATAAAACAATGAACGGCAATGATAAATGCCCCCATTCGGAACACGTGCCCGTTCATAGTCAGAGCTCATTTTGCCCCCGAAGAGCTTGCAGTGTTGTCAATAGCCACAGTATGGCTGCATTGCAGAGCTCCAGAACTCTGCAATGCAATGTTGTCCAGGTGAACCGCTCATCCCATTGACTTCACAGTCGACACTTGGCTCCATTGGGTCCTCAGCGATACACACAGGAAGTGTAGGGTTGTGATCCTTTAGGATTCTAACGATTCCGGTTCCTTAACCCATTCAATCCGGGAACTGTAGAAAAATCGTGATTTTTTGTGTGCAAATCTTTCAATATGTATATTTTTTAAAGTGAACATTTGTAACTCAAATCTTTGCTTCTGGGGATTCTACAAAATGTCTTCTAAATCCTAACAGTTTTTTTGAAAAAAACTTATGTTGCTATAATATCAGTGGTTCTTTTTTCATGTCAGGGACCCCCCAAAATTATATGTATTTGTCTGCGGACCCCCCATCTCAAAATATTTTGTTCCAAGGACCCCCAGAATGTATATTTTTAGATGTATATCTCTGCAGTTAGGTGGTTTTGTTCATCATTGATAAGAACAGCTGAATGGACCTCCAAGCTCACAATGAGGTTGGAGGTCAAAATGGGGTGGAGCCTGGAGTCAGCAAAACCAGTTAACTCCACCCCTCTTTGGTGGAGTTAGCTGGTTTAGCAGAAAGTTTGAGGATCCAATGGAGTTAGCTGGTTTTGTCAGAAGCACTTTTTATTGTTTTTAATACTTTTCATTGGTTCAACATTTCTTTAACCAACACACATATGTAAAGGGTGTTCAATAGCACTGATTTATGGAAGAAAATGCAAAAGTGTCAAAAAGGAGTCAGCTGGTTTCTGCCCGACAGCAACAATATATTCAAAATCCAGGATAAAAAAAAATAGCAGATATACAAGCTGCTCTCTGCGTCCCTGCTTACAAGTACATATACTTACACCCATATATAAGGTATAGAAGATTGACTGCTCCTGAGAAGCTGCTCGTTTTATCTTCTACATTCACCCGGTCCCAGCTCTAAAGCTCTAAGTCCCTGATATAAAGACAACCAGCTGTATTCCAAGTCTGCTTTTGATTGATTGATTGATTGATTCATTCATTTCATTCATTGAATACTTTATTAAGTTTGTTAACAGTACAGGTAGTAGGCTACAGTCAAAGGTTATGCTAAAAGGATAACAAAAAAAGCCCCAGGGGCTTGTTTCCATAGTGGTCCATTGTACTCAATTCAATTCATTCAATAGTAAGACATACAATAAAATACAATGCAATACATATCGGTAAAAAGCTCCAGTAGCAGCAAAAGTTATATTTACAGAGAATTAAGGAGGGGTGGGGGCGGGGGACTGAGGACCAAGGTGTTCCTAGGGAGTTCTACTAAGCCCAATTGTAATTTGAGGTCAGCCATTCTTTTAGGACTAGTAGCTTTAGCATCATGCTGTTTGAGTGAATGAGGACTAGCTTTAGCATCATGCCGTTTGAGTGAATGAGGACTAGCTTTAGCATCATGCTGTTTGAGTGAATGAGAACTAGCTTTAGCATCATGCCGTTTGAGTGAATGAGGACTAGCTTTAGCATCATGCCGTTTGAGTGAATGAGGACTAGCTTTAGCATCATGCCGTTTGAGTGAATGAGGACTAGCTTTAGCATCATGCCGTTTGAGTGAATGAGGACTAGCTTTAGCATTATGCTGTTTGAGTGGTGCCATATGCAATTAGTCCGACAGTCCATTGTTCCGCAGTACCATTTGTCCAACAGCATGCATTGTAACTAACTAACTAACCCTAACCTCACACTAACCTAACATATTGTGTACTTTTGGGACGTCGGAATAATGGGCTGCCCCTGTTTGAATTCATGTGGACTAGCTTTGGCATCATGCTGCTTACGTGAACAAGGACTAGCTTTAGCATCATGCTGTTGAGCGAGTGTGAAAGACACAGTAGTTATGTTTCCATCCACTTCTCTGGTACAAGAGGGAAATGTGTATATGTTTTGTCGTTACGTAAACACAGGGCAAGTTACATCCAACGCCTTCAACTTAACACTGAGTAGAACTTCTGTGTAGAACTAAGTCATGCCACATCCGTGATTAAACGAAGAGGTAATAAAAATAAAAAAATACAAACCTTCCCAGCTCAATGTATCATCAAAATGTTTGTATAATATTATGAATGGAAGCATAACTATCGGTTCTCTCTGAGCTCGACCTGCAATGCCTGGATGCAGAGACTAGGAACACAGAGATGTATAAATCATAAGTACAAGATTATGTTCATATTTACTCCATGTGTTCTTGTATCTGTATTCACAGCAAAGGCCTGTCTTATTATTATTATTACCATATTCACCATAAAACATTGTTTTTAAATTGATGGTGTAACTTAAGTGTGTGTGTGTGTGTGTGTGTGTGTGTGTGTGTGTGTGTGTGTGTGTGTGCAGAGGGAGAACCGTCGTCTACAGGAGGCCAGTATGAGGCTGGAGCAGGAGAATGATGATCTGGCCCATGAACTGGTGACCAGCAAGATCGCCCTGCGTAGTGACCTGGACCAGGTAACTAACACACACACACACACACACACACACACACACACACACACACACACACACACACCGTGTGTTAGTGTGCATCAGAATTGATGACGTTTGTAACGTCACTTTTATCAATCACTAAATCTCTTTGATTTCTATTAGCTTGGATTCCACATCGATGATGTCACTGGTAGGCAGGTTTCTGAACCGTCCACAGCCCTCTACCTCTGAGACACAGACCGAGTAGAATAAAATAGTACCACATTATAATGAGCATGAGTGAGGACCAATTATATGAAGATGGGTTGAAAATGGGTGAAGTGATCCTTTAACTAACAACTATTTTGTTAGTTTTAGTTAAAGGAGTACTTCACCCCAAATATAAACTCCAAAACAACTCTCACAGTTTAATCACTGATGAGCCTACTGTTCAAAGAGAATGTTTTAAATGATGGTCTTGCTCTTCAAGTAGTCAAATATAGGATTATTAGCTCAGGAATGTGACAAAAACAAAGGGAAATCTCCATGAATTCAATATTTCTTGCGGGTGAAGCATTCCTTTAACTATAAACATGTCCACCACCACAGAGTACTCTAGGCCATTAAAGGAGAGTTCCGGTCATTTTAGGTTGTATGGCACACGCCAGGTTCTGTGAGAGAAACAAGCAACCAGCGTCATGTCTTTCTGCACGAGCGGTAGCTCCTGCGGGACATTCAGCGCATGTCTGAGTATCATGAGACTCCACGATGAGTACTAGGAGAAAAAAAACAGACTTTGCATCGGTTCAAATAGGCGATTTTCACTCTTACACACTCTCCAATTATGCCGCTGCAAGGGGCCTGCAGAATGGACAACGGGGGCAGATCTGGAAATATTCAACGTTCCTTTGTATGTTGGTGAGTGATTAGCGACACATCAAACATACAACCTAAAATGACCGGAACTCTCCTTTAACACTGTGGAATAAAACAAACTATGTGTAGTTAGTAGTGGTAGTAGTCTATAACACCGTCACTAACTCACAGATCTGTGGTTACACACAGTGGTGGAAAGTAACTAAGTACATTTACTTAAGTACTGTACTCGAGCACAATTTTGAGGTATTTGTACTTTACTTGAGTATTTCCAATTTCCAATATTTTTCACTTCTACTCCACTACATCTCAGAGGCAGATATTGTACTTTTACTCCACTACAATTATTTGAAAACTTTAGTTACTAGTTACTTTTCAGATATAAATTATGATATTATGAAACATACATTAACCACTTCAGTCCTATTTTATACCAAGGCTATTTGAAAATAGCCGATCTACAAGCTCACAACGCGTCGCGAGCTTGTAGATCTGCTATTTTCAAACATTTTAGTACTTTTACTTTTGGTACTTTAAGTACATTTTGATGCCAATACTTTTGTACTTTTACTCAAGTCAATTTAGAATTCTGTACCTTTACTTGTAACAGAGTATTTCTATATTGCATTATTGGTACTTTTACTTAAGTAAAGAATTTGAGTACTTTTTCCAAACACAAACCTTCTAGTCTAGTTCAGGCGTTCCCAAACCTTTGAGGCTGAACGGCCCCCAAATTACAGAGAGCGCTGTTCAGACAACCAGTAAACCATGATATGAGCCACAATGCAATAGTGGTAGATTTTCTACAATCACACTATTGTATGGCATGTCACATTACTATGGTTGATTAAAGAACCTTTTCAAATACATTCAGAACGTGTTAGTAAGTCATTCTAACACACAGCCTGCCCTACAGTATGTGTTCTGTATCTGGATTCTGTGTCATGGCTGCCCCCTACTGGCCAAAAAGGGAATTGATTTTCCTCCAATCTCAGTTGTTGTATTCACCTGTTTCCTAGGCTGTGTGTTTTCCACTTCCTGTCGATTTCATTGGAGATCATTGGTCATCTGACAAGTTTCATTGGATTTCATTGGATCAAATCGACAGGATGTGGAAAACACACAGCATAAGAAACAGGTGAATATCTGTTGGCAGTATGTTACGATATCAAGCAATATTCATTATAAACAGAGTTAACTTCTGTTCTGAGGTGAGGAGGACATGAACATGCACCGGTACACTTCAAATATGTTGTGTATGTCAGGAATAGTTTAGCAATAGGCTGGCAAAGATCTTCCAGCGTCTCTAGAGCGACATACAGTCAGGAAGGTGGAAATGTTCTGATAGAGGGTCATGTCACCTCACAACTGAAGCATAAACATTAGTGTGTTTTGGTCTGTAAGTAACCACTTCAATCAAACATTAGTGCGTTTTGGTCTGTAAGTAACCACTTCAATCAAACATTAGTGTGTTTTGGTCTGTAAGTAACCACTTCAATCAAACTTTAGTGCGTTTTGGTCTGTAAGTAACCACTTCAATCAAACATGAGTGCGTTTTGGTCTGTAAGTAACCACTTCAATCAAACATGAGTGCGTTTTGGTCTGTAAGTAACCACTTCAATCAAACATTAGTGTGTTTCTGCAACCACCTGCTCTTTACTCAGATTCTTGTGAAATGTTTGACTGACATCCACACTATTGTGTTGTAAGCTCCTGTGGTGTGTTAAGCCAGAGTTAATTAAGGTGTGTGTGTGTGTGTGTGTGTGTGTGTGTGTGTGTGTGTGTGCGTGCGTGTTAGGCGGAGGACAAGGCAGACATTCTGAACAAGGAGTTGTTGAACACCAAACAGCGTCTGGTGGAGACGGAGGAGGAGAAGCGGCGGCAGGAGGAGGAGACGGCACAGGTGACACCTCCCCACTCACTCACTCAAACAAATGATGCCACCTTTCCTATCGTGTTTCCTTACAATACCTCCTAGCACCTCAGCTGCGTCCTTCTCCTATGACAGACTGATGAACGCTACCTTGCCTCAATTTGACATCTTAACCACTTAAGACCGGACAGGGAAAGCATCTGTGTGTCATTTTAGATTTCTTTGGCTATTCAAAAATAGCAGATCTACAAGCTCATGAGCTTGTAGATCTGCTATTTTACAAATCTTTTAATATATATTTTTAAAGCAAAAATGTTTTGCTTCTGGGGGATTCTAAATCAGTTTTTTTTTTAAACTTACGTTGCTATAATATCAGTGGTTCTGAAACGTTTTCATGTGAAGGACCCCCAAAATGATATGTATTTGGCCGCGGACCCCCATCTCAAAATATGTTATAATAGGGACCCCCAGAAGCAAAGATTTGTGTCAAAAATGTTATAATATATTATATTCAAATATTTGCACAAATTTTCACGATTTTTTTTTGTTGCAGATCTACAAGCTCATAGCAAGCTTGTAGATCTGCTATTTTTTTTTATTGACAAAATATATCTATAAAATGACACAGATGCGTTCCCGGTCTAAATGGGTTAACCACTGATGCCCTATATCATTGTTGTCGGGCAGAAACCTCTTATCTCCATCTTCTAACTTTAAGTGTTTTTTCGTAAAATGTAAATGTCCTACTCGATCACAGCGTCACACAAAAGCATCAAAAGTAGCAGATCTACAAGCTCGAAACATGAACACGAAGAGTTTTGAGGTTGTAGATCTGCTATGTTTTGCTATTTTTCAATTTGAATCCTGAAAAGAACAGTTTTGGACGTACAGTAATAGGTTTCCACCCGACAGAGACGATTTATACTTCGTCGTATGGACGGTGTCAAGCGGAAATAGAAGATCCAAAAGCTCACGTGTCACATCGTGACAGAACGCTTTTATTTATTTGAAATGTTTTTTGAAAGATATGAAATGTTTTTTGCCGAAAATGACATCCAAAATATCACACTACAAACAGCTTGTCCAGATAAATATCAGGATAACGTCATTCTATAGTATATTCGATACAATATGGACGCCAGATTTAAATATGTTAAAGTTCAAACTATTTGAACTTGAACCTCTTTTACCACTGACTTTTGAGAGCTGGTCCAGTCAGTATTGCAATCAGTTAAATTTCACATCTGCCGTTGTTGTTTTTTTAGTCTTTCTTGTTCCCTCAGGGATATTCATCTTCACAGTCTGTTCCAACAGGAAACACATATAACCATATACTGTAGCACACAACATCATAACACCAAGACGCAGGGGCGGCCTTAATGATCTGGGGGCCCGTTTCAAGAGCTCATATGGGGCCCCATATGCACCCCCCATAAAAAAATAAAAAATAAAAAAACTTTTTTTTTTTTTTTTTTTTTTTTTTAATATTATTTGTGGACTGAAGTTGGTTTGCTTCCACAATCATTAATGATGCATTTTCAAACTAAATTAATTAGGCTATCTGCACTTCCACCATGGACAGACAGCTAAAACAACTCACTCACATGATTCACTTGAGCTGAGCCCTGATTTAATCAGATCTACATCCTCTTCTTGCATGAAATTCAGGCGGGCCCCGGACTGGGTCAAAAAATAAATAAAAAAATGTGGGGGCCCCCTGAGGTTGGGGGCCCGTTTCAATTGAAACGGGTGAAACATAGGAAAGGCCGCCACTGCCAAGACGATACATGAAGTCCCCAGTAAACACAGGACCATCCTATCAGCGAGGCACTTTGTTTAGTGCAGCAATGGCTGAAGGGACAAAACTCCTGCTAAAACAAACGTTTTGCCATTTCAAAGTTCTGTATCTTCGTCCAGGTGGCATGAGCCTAAAGTGACGACCACTTAAACCCTATATTCTTCATTGACCGGAGTCCCCTAGGGCTCTATACTAGGCCCCCCCTCCCATTTTCCCTCAACATCAAATCTCTGCCAAAAATTGCCGATCGCGTTGTGAGCTTGTAGATCGTCTCATTTTGCCCAATAGCAGTGCTAGCGTTCAAGTCGATAAGCCATTTTCTCTTATGAACGTATGAAGGTTAGTTGTATGATATTAATTAACTCTCTAAGATACAGATTGGTTAAATTAACCCTTTAAGACCGGGAACACATCTGTGTGTCATTTATAAGATTTCTTTGGCTATTCAAAAATAGCAGATCTACAAGCTCATAGCGCGGCACCGAGTGCCACGCTATGAGCTTGTAGATCTGCTATTTTTGAAAAACCATACAAATGTGTGCAAATCTTTGAATATGTATATATTTTTAACTCATGTTACAACTTCTGGGGGTCCTTGGAACAACATATTTTGAGATGGGGGTCCACGGTCAAATACATATCATTTTGGGTGGTCCTTGAGATGAAAAAGTCTGAGAACCACTGATATTACAGCAACATAAGTTTTTTTTCAGAAAACTGTTAGGATTTAGAAGACATTTGTAGAACCCCCCCCAGAAGCAAAATATTTGAGTTAAAAAATGTTTGCTTTAAATATATATATATATTCAAAGATTTGCACAGAACTTCCACGATTTTCCTAAAAACTGCAGATCTACAAGCTCATAGCGCGGCACAGATTCTTTCCCGGTCTAAATGGGTTACGGGTAGGGGTGTGCCGATATATCGTCCCGCGATATATCGCGATACGTTTTCGTGACGATATGTATCGTTTTGAAGAAAAAAAATATCGTTTAGATTTTTTTTTTTTTTTTTTTTTTTACAATAATAATAATAATCAGGCATGCAAACAGCCCCGAGGTTAAAAGGGTGACAAAATGTTGTTGTTTTTCGGGTCAGGTGTCACACTATTGCCCTATTTGGATTCAAAACGGCTATTGTAGCTGAAAAGCTACAAGTTTGCATGTCTGAATAATGTGTATTTTCATAATAAAAAAGTGCGTATCGTATCGAAATCGTATCGAAGTTGTGAGCCCAATATCGTATCGTATCGTTTCGTTGGGTTGGATCTTAAAGCCTGTGTGTCTGTCTACAGCTTAAAGAAGTGTTCAGGAGAGAGCTGGAGAAGGCCGAGTCCGAGATCAAGAAAACCACTGCGATCATCACTGAATACAAACAGGTGACCATGATACTATACATGCATGCAGACATAGAACGAAAGAAAGAACGAGTAAGATAAATGCGGTTCTATTATTCTATAGTTTGGGTGATTTTAAAAACATATTTCTAAATCATATTTTCCAGTCTTTGTTGCTGAGATTGTTTGACTAATAACATTTCCTTAACCTCTTAAACCCCATATACTATTAGTATCTAGTATATAGATTAAATCATAATTTATTTTATTTAAAGTAGTTGTCAAATGCAAGCTTTAAATGTCCTGTTAGTATTGATTTCTTCATATCATTTTGAGTAAAGTGACACATTTATTTAATGGAACAGCCAGTATGGTAACATTCATGAGTTCATACACATTATTGCAAGTGCAACAAACTTATAAAAGACAATGAAATGTATATTTACATTAACATCATTCATATATGTAGTAGCCTTAACACATTACCTGCCAAACACGAGTATAACCGTTTTTTTTTTTTTCTTTTTTTTTTCAATTTATCCACACAGAACCAGAGATATCACGATCCAAAGATTCCTACCTCCATTCACTCCTTGGTTAACTTATTACTTTAAAATCCTGTATCTCCGCTCCTGTGTACTTTTTTTTTTACCATGTTATTTTGGGGAAAACATGCTATTTTCAACTGGCTGCAATTATGGAACGGATTACCGCAATCGGATTTTTTTTCCCACGATTCTACGAGACTCCTGTGTGTGTGTAATGAGGGGATCACCGTGAGGACGGTGATCACGGAAAATATTTTGTGACTACTTAAAAAATGTTTTTTTAACATTGCAAACAATGCTGGCAGTGGGGGAAGTAAAAAAAAAAAAACCTCTGGCAGGGAATGTGTTAAAGGGGGACGAGGAGCATTCAGACACCAGCTTTCCTCGGGTCATGTGTGTATTGAATGAATAAACAAGTCAAACAACAAGTTCTGAACTTTGGTAGATTATGTATCTGGTGTAACAATGCTTCTTGGCAATAAATGTTATACTGTTGGAAAGCCTGTTTATTTCACTTTAAAAAATTATAATTTTTGTTAATAAACATATAGTTTTAATAAATATTTCCCAATTGTAAGAACATGAATGAATTTGTGGTTATGAATAGCGCAGCTGAGTACGTGGGTAAAATAAATAAAACATCTTTATTCTGCTGTTGGTTGGTGGCTAGAATGTCTATCAGTAACAAGGAAGAAACAACACATCATTATTGGCAATTTATATAGTCTTCTTCATGGTTTTCAAAGAAGACCATACTGTCCAAACGTTGGTGTTAATAAATCTGTATTGCATGGTGGCTACGCGCTATTGGACCTCCTAGTTTTCTCAGTTATTTCTACCGTGGTCAGCACCTCCTCAATACCGGTGTGTGCTCCTCCTTCTGTGTTTACTTCCTGTGGTTGACACTTTGTGTGTGTGTGTGTGTGTGTGTGTGTGTGTGTAGATCTGTTCTCAGCTCAGCACCAGGCTGGAGAAACAACAAGCTGCAACCAAAGAGGAACTGGACATCGTCAGGGTGAGACTCTCTGGACTGGACTCTCTCCAAACTAGCAGATCTAGCAGACTCCTTGCATCCGCAGTCGGTTGCAAGCTTGTACTGTATATATGGTATTTTCATTGTGCAGGGCATAAATTGGGCATTAGACAGACAGAAAGACAGACAGACAGGCAGGCAGGCAGGCAGGCAGACAGACAGGCAGACAGGCAGACAGGCAGCCAGGCAAGGCAGGCAGAAAAGCAGACTGACTGACAAAAAGTTATTCCCAAAGGAGATAAACATTTTGAAGTCTGAAAGAAGCTTCTAGCTGGAAGTGGGGAGTTGGAGCGTGACAAAATGATGAGGAGCAAAACAACTAAATATGTATTCATGAACAAATAAAGAATAGTGACAGTAGCATGCCTGTCCTCTCCCTAGAGATGGAGCCAACTAATAATAGTAACGGTTCATATTGTTACCATTATTATCATGATGTATTATTAGACTCACTGTATCAAGTGTCATACAACAACAAGAAGGAGACGGCAGAACCACAGAAGAAGTCCCAAACTATTTCATGTGGAGCCCTCATTTGATTTAAATAAATATGTTGCCCCCCCCCCGTACAAGATTTGTGTTCTAAAAAATATTCTAAATGTTTCAGTAGCCAATGGACATTAGGTCAAAGTGGTTAAACTGATTCTTATGCTATTTGACACATTTAGCTTGGGACCCCCTGGAACCCCATTACGGACCCCTGTGGGTCACAGGCCCCACTTTGAGAACCCCTGCAGTAACATAGGGTGTTATTTTGACCCTGTACAGAGTAAGGTGGCGGTATGTGAACACTGCAGTAACATAGGGTGTTATTTTGACCCTGTACAGAGTAAGGTAGTGTTATGTGAACACTGCAGTAACATAGGGTGTTATTTTGACCCTGTACAGAGTAAGGTGATGGCGTGTGAGCGCTGCAGGGACGTGTTCGGCTCCGACGGGCCCCTGCAGGCCGTGGCCCCCAGCAGGGAGAGGACAGGGGGCGCCAGTGAGCAGCTGGACGACGAGAAGGACTCGCTGAAAGCCCAGCTCCGAGAAATGGAGCTGGAACTGGCTCAGACCAAACTGCAGCTGGTGGAGGCCAAGTGCAAGATCCAGGTGACATATATACATCAAACACTTACAGTATATATACATGAAACACTTACAGTATATATACATGAAACACTTACAGTATACATTAGAGGTGTAATGATATAGTAACTGCATCGAAAAATCGATTGTAATTTCCCACGATCTACTATATCGATATGCAAACAGCAAAAATATTGTATCGTTTGACTTTGTATTGTATCGAATCGTTTTACAACGCAAATTATTGGATCGAATCGTTTTGCAATGCTAATAATCGATGTTATCGATACTAAGTTCTTGCGCGTTGCATTTAGCAATTTTAAGAAGAAAAAAGAGAAAGAGGGGTTTAATTACTTTTCCATTACATATCACTACACTTGGTCTATCGATAAATGTGTGTATTCTCTGTGTTCTTGTCAAGGTGCGGGTTTGTCCATATGTGTTCAAATACAATGTCCATGTATTTGCCAGCGAATCGCTGTGTTTACTTATTTATATCCATAATAATAAATGTTTCCCTTAAAAAACCTGCTCTATCCACACGTTTCACACGGATGCATTTAAATTTTTGCTAAGTAGTTACTGTATCGGTTTTAAATCATTGAATCGTATCGCCGTGAATGAACCAATATCGTCCATGTATCGTTTCGTCAACTATGCAGGGCCGGACTGGGACCGAAATTCAGCCCTGGCATTTTGGTCCGAACCGGTCCACCACCCCCCGGGCCGTTTTGTCAACGGGGGGGGGGGGGGGTCCGTTTTGTCAAGGGGGGGGGGGGGGGGGGGGGGGAGTTTCACTGTTTCAGCCCAGCCCTGCACATGAACTCTGCAGCCGCACTGAGGCCCCTGCTGGAAAGCATCCCAGCCCAAACATTAACGTAACTAATAATTGGGCCGCGCGACCCAGAAATGACCGTAATAATCCTAAAACGGGTGCAAAAATATAATAATAATTTTTTTATTTATTTATTTTCTGGCCCACCGGCCCACTGGCCCAGCGGCCCACCGGGCATTTGCCCGGTACGCCAAATGGCCAGTCCGCCGCTGCAACTATGTATCGTGATGCGTATCGTATGGCTGTTACACCCCTAGTCTACATACATGAAACACTTACAGTATATATACATGAAACACTCACGGTATATATACATGAAACACTTACAGTATACATGAAACACTTACAGTATACATGAAACACTTACAGTATACATGAAACACTTACAGTATATATACATTAAACACTTACAGCATTACATTAAACACTTGAGGTGCGTTCACACCGAAAGATAAGATATTTCTTCGAACAGCGTATTTCAGCGTAAGATATTTCACCCCCTCACTAATGCTGACCAGCGCGACCAAAGTGAAGTGATTCAAGCAACTATGAAGGATATTTGATCTTTCGGCGGAACGCACCTTTAGACACTAATGATAACAGGACAATGACCAGGGGTGCACATAACTTTTTAGGTCTAGTACTCAGAAGAGCACCTGGAGATGTGACTTGGTGCGCACAAAATAAATGGTCCCGTGCCATTTTGTCGGGCCATTTTGAACGGTGCGTTCATCATCGGTGACGAGTGCCTCTAACAGCCGCTGCTGGCTGCGTGCACGCAGCGAGGCGATGCGAGGCGATGCGAGACACGAGTGGCTGAGATGCGAGTGGCTTCAGGAAGTAAATTCCTAGCCTCGATCACCAGGCTTTTATTTTTTAGTTTTGCTAAAAAATAAAAGCTTGGAAATTCCTGTCCCAGCTGTTGGTACGCAAAAGCGCCTCGCGTCGTCTGATGTGCCGCGCATTATTTATTTTGGGTGCGCATGCGCACCTGCGCACCAGTTATGTGCACCCCTGACAATGACATTGACCCTGAGCTCTCTGTCTGCCTGTGTATGTAGGAGTTGGAACACCAGAGAGGCGTGTTGATCAACGAGATCCAAGCTGCCAAGAACTCGTGGTTCAGTAAGACTCTGGGCTCCCTGAAGAGCTCCACGGGGAGCGCTGCCGCCGCCTCCTCCTCCTCCTCCTCCTCCTCCTCCTCCCAGACGGCCACGCCCTCCTCCCCCAAGGAGGGGCCTCCGTAAGGCCCCGCCCACCAACCGCGCCCTGCCACGCCCCACTATGCCCCGCCCCACTGCACAGCCTGTACCCCCTCCCCCCCTCCCCCAGACCAGCGGTTCCTCAACCCCTTTTTTCTGAATCTTGAAAATCCCCCAAAAATGTAAAAAAGGGTCGGCAGCCGGGCCCACCCATCGGCTGCCGTGTTAACCCTTTAAGACCTGAGGCGATTCTTTAAAAAAAATCTAAATCCTAACAGTTTTTGGGAAAAAATCAAAAAAAAAAAATGTTCACGATTTTTCAAAAATAGCAGATCTACAAGTTCATAGTGCGGCACTCGGTGCCGCGCTATGAGCTTGTATATCTGCTATTTTTGAATAGCCAAAGAAATCTAAAGTGACACAGATGCGTTCCAGGTATTAATGGGAGGACAACTTAGTTTTTTTACAACCAAGGTTTATGTTTTAGCTTGTAATTAAAGTAAATGAAAGATGAGTGTTACATTTTTTTCATTTACTGCTCTCTATAGTTTTAGCAATTTTTGTGATCTGTTTTTACAGTGGGCGGGGGCATTCGGGCAGGTGGCTAAATATGTCTTTTTTTTTACACAATAACCCGGCGATTTCTTAATTATAATTTACAGTAGCTCTTCTAGCCCCCAATAACTCACATCTGGCCATCAAAGACCACGGGATCTTTTTTTATTGTGTAAAAAAGACATATTTAGCCACCTGCCCGAATGCCCCCGCCCACTGTAAAAAAAAAGATCGCGAAAATTGCTAAAACTATAGAAAGCAGCAAATGATTTTTTTTTAACACTCATCTTTTATTTACTTTAATTACAAGCTAAAACATAAACCTTGGTTGTAAAAAAAAACGAAGTTGTCCTTTAAGCGGTCGGTTGGGTGGGCCGCGTGCAATTTCAGAGCCGTGTTTCTTCTAAGGACCAATCAATTGTGTTCTGGTTTGGATTAGTGGAACTAGCATAGTGATATTAATGCTATATTATCATTAACATCATACGTGTTTTGCCAATTATAATTTCAATATCGTCACGGCCCACCAGGTTGAGAGGTCGCTGCCCTAGATGGGTGCTCTGGACTGGTTGTGGCGGGGAGTACCTGTCTGTCTGTGTGGGTGGGGGGTATGGGGGTATGGGGGTGGGGGGGTAATAAGGAGGAGGGTTATTTTTTTTCCACTGGAGGAACGAATGATGAAGCTTAAAAACACACGAGCTGAAACTGAAGACCAGCCTCACAGGACGATGCAGTGTTCCTTTTTTTTTTGCCAGCAGGAGGAGGAGACAGAGACTCGTTATTATTTTTGTGACTGCCAAGGAATGGCCGAAGAGAGGACGGCACGGGGGAAACACATGAACCTATACCGCAATTGGACCAACCGCCTGTCAATCTGTCTGTCGTCATGTGTGATTGGACGTCGTTAGATCAAAGAGTTGAGGTGATTGGACGACTCGGAAGGGTTTTTTTTTTAGGTCGATGTTTCAAATCTGTCGGTGTAGCTTGATGCCTCAAACAAACTTCTTACAAACAGTAACCATAAGAATGAATGCATTACAGCTCCGCCCAGAGGCCAAACCCTGCTACTACAGAGGGACAGTAAGTAAGGTGATCGTGCCAAGTCTTCTTAGCACAATCAACAACGTACAGGTATATTTTTTAAGGCTCACAGTTTAATTGTGATTTACAAACATAGTGCTAAAACGTTTTAGAGCCACACAAGGATTTTATTTTTGCTGCCTGATTAAAAAAAACCAACGCCAAAACGAGTGTGGTTAGCATAGCGTAGCAACGGCTAGCAGGGAAGGGATGCTGCATTCACAATCTACACAAAACAACCTGTACTCCTTTTACAGTAATATTAAGTAAACAATGGTGTCATATAAATATGTATAACTAATTATTGTTTTTTTTTAATCGTTAACCTTGTACAGATGTTCAAGAGAGAGAAAAAAATAGAAGGAAACTTTTTGTTGTTTTTAAACACCGTTTTGAAATTTGAATGTCATCTTTCTATGTGTCCAACATGATAAAGCACAGTGTGTGTGTGTGTGTGAGAGAGAGAGAGAGACAGGTCCGTTTGGCAGTGGTTCTCAAAGTGGGGTCTTGGGACCTTCCGGGGTCCTGGGGGGGGGGGGGTTCCAGGGGGTCCCCAGCTAAATCATTGATCGTTAGGAACCAAATGGACTCAAAAGACCTGGAAACTCTGAGAGTGTTCAAATGGAACCAAATGGACCCTTACGGGTCCATTTGGTTCCATTTTAACACTCTCAGAGTTATGAGGGTCCGTGGGCCTACTGCATACCAAACCGAGGGTCTTTGATATTAACAAGTTTGAGAGCCCCTGGCGTTCGGGTCCAAAATTGGACCCCCTCCACCCACCACCAAATAGACAGTTGACTGACGTTGCTGTTGACAGAGTAGTTGCTACACATTCCCACTATCAGGTCATACTATAGTGACTTCATCTGACCACGTGTCGCCCATCTCTGACGTGACGCGATCCCGTAATAGGTTGAAAAAAACAACAACATTTGACCACTTAAAACCCCAGCTGAAAATAGCCGATCGACAAGGACGTGAGCTTGTCGATCGGCCATTTCATGAGAAAGCTTTCCCCTGTTACTTTGGGCTTAACCACGTTACTGTAAGCCCCATTATACTTCATCATATGAAAGTTTTCGCCTATGGCATAACGACATATCAAAAAATATCAGCCGCAGGTTAAAAGTGGTTATGAATAATTTCTTCCGGTACTACAGTACATCAACGTTATGTTCATTTACAAACCAAAATGCCATAATAAATCCAGATAGCACAAGCCCATTTGAAAAAATGTATGTCCAGTTGAACAGCTGAACCATTCTGACCCGACAACACTACACTGCTCTGTGTGTGTGTGTGTGTGTGTGTGTGTGTGTGTGTGTGTGCGCGCAGCACTGTAACTCAAGTGGTTCCAGTCTAAATGTTTTTACATCATGTGGCCTTTGTCTTTATTTTAATCATGATTGTTTAATACCTGAGTGTAGCAGCATGAAAACAAAACCCAACCCTGGTACCCTATTGGTCTGTCCTACTCAGAACCCTGGTACCCTATTGGTCTGTCCTACTCAGAACCCTGATACCCTATTGGTCTGTCCTACTCAGAACCCTGGTACCCTATTGGTCTGTCCTACCAGGACAGGACACCAGGCTAATGCCATTCTTTTTTCTTTCTTTTTTTCATGTATATATATTTTTTTTAAATTCCAAATAGCCAATTATTTTTTCTCCCATTTTAATCCTGGAACCAATCCTTATGCCAATTAATTCTCCCCACACATCGTCTGTGTTGTCACTGCTGTTATACCCTACTGACCTGCCAGCGAGGAGCCCCCACCGGGAGGAAGGCACTGTTGTACCCCTACTGACTGACTGACGGCGCCTCCCGTTCCACTGCATCCACCCCCACTCCCCCTGGCCCGTGCGACCACAGTCTTCTACTGTTGTAAGTGGACAGATCAGATGGAACCGTTATAACGATCCTACACAGTGGAAAGAGACTATACGAGATGGAAACCAGTTTGTTAAATCTTTTCTAAGTGTTTTTTGCTCTGAGCACATTCCATCCGTGTGTCATACTGACTCGTAATGTTTGATAAGTTGGTGTCATGTCAGTCCTAGCGAAGTTCCCCATGGTTTTCTACATGCACTAACACAAGCCATGACGCTTTAAACACTATTCCACGTTGTTTATTTGTACTCGCAAGTTATCAAAAAGCAGAGCAGAGCTGAGTTTTGTTTTATTTTCATTTTAAAATGTTTTAAACTGTTCACATTCGTTTTTTTTTTTTTTTGTTGTTGTTGAAGAGGACAGTTGCCAAAAGAGTAATCAAGTTGGATGACGACAACGTGGTTGTGTACGGGACTGACGCTGAGTGTGGTGTGTGTCGTACAGTCCTCCTGATGGTGTGCTCTGACTTCCAGGGTGTTTTCTGTACAGTATCTGTCTGACGTACATTAATAACACATTAATAAACATGGACATTTGTGTTCACTGATATGCTTATGTTGTTTGCACGGGTTATTGTGTGAGTGGAATATAGTCTCTCTCTCTTTCCCTCTCTGTCCCTCTGTCTCTCACTCTACCTCTAAAGCAACGGTCAATAGAATGGGAAAGAAAATCATAAAAGGATATCAACACTAACATTTGAACATAATTCAGTGACTCACTGTGGCTTGGCGGTCAAAGCAGGTAAAGGTAAAGTAACTAAGTACATGTACTCAACTACTGTACTTGAGTACAATTTTGAGGTTTTACTATTTCCCATTGTCAGTACTTATACTTATACTCCACTACATGACGGAGGCAAATATTTTACTTTTTACTTTTTACTTTACTACAATTATTTGACAACTTTAGTTACTAGTTGCTTTGCAGATATAAATCATATAAAACATACATTAACCACTTTAGCCCTATGGCCCTATTTTATACCTCGGCTATTTGAAAATAGCCGATCTACAAGCTCACAACGCGTCGCATCGCGACGTGTTGTGAGCTTTTAGAGCTGCTATTTTCAGACATTTAGTCATTTTACTTTTGGTACTTTAAGTACATTTTGATACCAATACTTATGTACTTTTACTCAAGTACGTTTTGAATTCCGGACTTTTAGTTGTAGCAGAGTACTTTTACTTTGCAGTATTGATACTTTTACTAAAGTAAAACATTTGAGTACTTTTTCCACCACTGGTCAAATGAAACGTGAGACCGGAAACACTTCAGTGAGGAGTTGTGATATGTAGTGAATAGTAGGCCTATGGGTCGTTTTGACAAGTATACTGTAGATACTGTAGATTCATCGTGACATCACAACCACAACTATTTACGGGTAGATAGATACAGTAACGCTGGCAGCATGGCATTGGTGCAGTATTATTCATTAAAGGGTTAGTTCACCCCCAAAATGACGTTTTTTTTCTATTGATTAGTCCCCCCCACGGAGACTTGAATTCATGGATATTTCTTTTTTTTGTCGCATTCTTAAGCCAATAATTTGATAACCGGCAGCAGTTCCGGTAGGAGACGCAAAGAGTCTCCTTTGTCTCTCCTACCGGAACCGCTTCCTACCGGTCCGCTGGTCATCAAATTATTGGCTTAGGAATGCGGAAAAAATCTCCATGGGGTGACTAATCGATAGAATAAACGTTTTTTTCCCTTCACTTTAACCTTATTTCTGTAAGAACAGAAACACTTACGATATTGTTATTGACTGTAAGAAATATGTATATCTACAGGTTGACAAACTAGACATACTGTAGCTAATCTTCTGGACATTAATTCCCGGGAGACTTGATGTAGGCGAGAACGGAAGCTGTCATCTTTGTCAAATATTTTGGCGGGCCATGATGGCATCCTAATGCCTGACTTTGGCCATACAGTACTTATATGAGCACATTTTGACCGAATACCTCAATATCGACGATAGTTATTTTTTCATAAATAGACGATCTACAAGCTCTACGACACTGTAAGGTGTTGTTTCAGCTTTTGAAAATGTTTGCTAAATTCTTTAAGTATAACATATAGGACTTCAGTGATTAAAATCAGGAATTATGCCATATCACAATATTACGAAAGACAATATCTGTCATTTTATACTGTATATTGATATGATCATTCATAACATGATCATATCAACATATTGCCCAGCCCTACTGACCACCTCATCATAGCAGGTTACTCCTGAAGTACACTATCCATAGCCTGGTAAACACCCCCTCCCTCCGGAAATCTCATTTGCATTTGGTTTCAGGAAGGAGGCTGTGAAACAAAATGTGTGTCGCAAGCTTCTTCCATTTGACGGAGTGAGGTTACACTATCCAAAAACCCACAACACTATTTGAGGAATTGAAGAAAAAAAAGGTTTCACACTAAGCTACCTTTGCCTGCATGCATATGAACAGTATATACAGTGCAACTATTTTGTAACAGCAAACAAACAATGGATTCCTTGAGGGGGATTCAGGGGGTCCCCAGCTAAATGAGTTAACCACATGGACCCTTGATTCCTACATTCACAGAACATAGCCAATCTACAAGCTCACAGTGATCACAGTGCTCACAATAATGCTCAATGTGGCACTTTGTGAGCTTTTAGATCGTCTCCCTCGCGCCGGTAAAATGGGCGCCTGCAGTTCCATTTTTCTGACTTGTACTGGTTTCTCACTTGTACTTTAACATACATATTACTGTGATAGAACAGACCACTAGGGCATTGGTTCTTGCACTGTAATATATATATATGCTGTCCAGCAGCAACCAGCTAACTTCAAAACGCATTTTTTTCAGGAAATGTACAAACTAAATATACGTTTTTCAGGAAATGAAGAAAACCTTATCTTTTTAAAACAAAGCAATACTGCCTCATCAAAGTTGGTATAGTGACTATATATTGTCAGATACTTGCATGTATATTATCACCACTTTACCCAGATCCAGCTCAAATGGAGTTAGGAGTTTTGTTCGAACAGCTGAGAAGTTTCAAATGGGGGCTTGCTCTAGATTTTAGAAATAGAATTACTTGTTTTCATAACATTAGCGTCAGTGCTAGGTTTGATAAACAGGTACACTGCATAGTTTCAACAGACTACGGGGGAAATACCCTGCGTCGTTAAAGTTTGTTTATGTCTGCAGCAGACCTGTCCTCTGTCTGTGTTCACTCGCGTTGTGCTGTGGAATGCCACAGCAGCAGGAGGACAGGGGGTGGAGTTGCGTGGTTTGACGGACAGTTTGAGGATCCAATGGAGTTGGGAGGTTTTGTCAGAGGCGCTTTTTGATTTATGAAAAAAAAACTGAAGGTGGAGTTAGCTGGTTCCCGCCCGACAGCGACGATACATATTGCTGTGATAGAACAGACCACTAGGACATTGGTTCTCAAACATTTTCAAATGAGACCCAAAAGATACACATGGTGTCTCAGACATACAAAACAATCCATTAAGAACAAGCTATTTTAAACACTATTAAATAGTGAAAATAGCAGATCTACAAGCTCACAACGCATCATATGATCTTGTAGATCTACTATTTTCATGATTTCTTTGTTAGTTTTTTTTTATTCATAGATCTTCATAAATACATATTTTTTGTTTTTGTTTTTTTGCATTCAACACCTTATATTTCTGCAATTGATTGACACATGTCTACAGAACATGTGGATATCCTTGTCATTCTGGGCATAAACAATAAGTTGAATATTTGAATGATATCCACGAGTTTCCAGTGTCCCATGGGGCATTGAGGGAATCATGGCCATCATTCCTGTTGTCAGTCATTCAATTCACACTCCTACAGGAAGTGATGCCCATAATTCCCTAGGAAACGTTATTGTGGATAGCAAGCATAGAGGACCTGTAGCGGTGAAACCTTTTATTAAACAAAACAAAACAAGACAAAACAAAAACACATAATAATAATTTTCCCCAAGGGATAAAAGGGGATCAGAGTTTATCAAAACACCTCTAAAAAGACACAAAACTCTGTAGAATGTAAACAAGTAATCAAACTAACTGATGATATGCACTGTCTCTCCGGCATCTACCAAATATGTACTATGATAATGTAACAATCTAAACAACACACGTGTCAACACACAGTGAACAGCTACACAAACCCAGCAGCTTGTCAGCACTTTACTGCACCATTATGTACTGCATTTACTACATATCAATGAACGTAATAATTATTGCATAGATATGTATTGTTAGATCCTGACCAATGTGGACAGACATTGATGGGGGGGGGCAAAGGAAATATATGCACATATATTTTTTATACATGCAACATATGTTTCTCATGTGACATATTCGGAATTGGCCGCCTGCATATATGTCTCTACATATATGTACATATATATCCATACATGTGGCATATATGTGGACATAATATAAGCTATATGAGACATATATTTAATATATATTTATATATATTTTTTTACACTGAAGAAAACTAAACAAAACAATAAATAAGGTGTCGCGGACGCATTGCGAGCTTGTAGATCGGCTATTTTCGGCACACAGCTAATATCAGGAGTTGTCATTGCATACCAGAGGATCCAGGTGCACACAGACAGTTGGGGGCCTGCACACAGACAGGTGGGGCAGGTGGGGTACTGGGTTCTTCTCCAGCACACAGATAAGACAGGTGGGGTACTGGGTTCTCCAGCACACAGATAGACAGGTGGGGTACTGGGTTATCAGCACACAGATAGACAGACGGACAGACAGACAGACAGACAGACAGACAGACAGACAGACAGACAGACAGTAATGGGTAATACATCTACAAGCTCGAAAAATGGCATTGTCTTATTTGTTCTTATTTTGTTCATATAAGTACTGTACGCATTTTTATGCATGTGGTATGTTAGAAGGAATGACGTAATACGAACAGGAAGGTGGTATGACACGAAACTAAAAATGTCATTAGTAACAGGGTGAAACATTCAGAGTGAGGTCCAGTTTCCAGGGTCAAACATTTAGGTAGCTACTGAGCCTCGACATAGGCTGGGCGTGTGCACTGCTGAGAGGGTAGTGACATGATCACAACCCAATGTCCAACTGCTTGTAGGAAATGTAGTCAGGTTCACTATGTTAAATAATTTAGGTTTGTTCAAAGTTTTTGGAGATTTGCAAAACTATATATTTTTTAATAATCTTCAGAGCGTAGGGAATCCAACAATATATGTTGCCATTTGCACAGACACCTGCATGGCCAACATTTTGGGTGTTTAAATGGCCACCATAAAATACATAATTTTTCGTTATCTTGGCTTCTAGACAACGTAGAAACGTAATTCAACATGACAAAACTGAAAAAAATGTTTTCTGGGTCAAGGAATCCAATGAAGAACTCAACATTATGGTCAGTATCTTGCAGAGGCGCCCCCAAGGGGTGTCCAGGGAAATAATCATAATATGCTTCTGATATATTATCATATTAGGTAGTAATATTAATTTACATCAAAGATTAATATATTTTTTCTTAATAGTTCAATGTGAATGAAAATAAATGCAGGCTTCCACAGCCTGCTGCTGCACAGTGCAAAGTGTGAGATGACAGTTGTATCAATACCGAAAATGTAAAACAATGTACCCTACCTTTTTTGAGGAAATGTACTTCATGTGTTGTTTCTTTATCATTGGTTTTCAAAGTGGGGTCCGGGGACCCCTAGAGGTCCTTGGAGAGGTTCCAGGGGGTCCCCAGCAAAATGTTATATTGTGACTATTTAAAAAAAAATAGTAGATATTCAAGCTTGTACATCTGCTATTTCTGTGTTGTTTGAAAAATTTTGAATAATTTACTTTAAAAAAAAAAAACATATCTGCTCTTCTGGGTGACTCTGGCACAAAACATTTTCAGATGGGGGTCCGCGGCACAAAACATTTTCAGATGGGGCTCCGCGGCACAAAACATTTTCAGATGGGGGTCCGTGGCCAAATACATATCAATGTATGGGTCCTTGGCACGAAAAGGGCTTTTTCTGCCTTTATTGATAGGAAAGCAGGCTGACAGGAAATGGGAAGAGAGATGAGGGCTGACACGCAGCAAAGGTCGTCGAGATCGGGATTACCAGACTATGTGGTATACGCCTCCCTGGACCGCTAGGCCAGCGGGCGCCCCGAGAACCACTGTTCCATTTGATTATTTTGTGCTGAATTGAAGTTAAAACCATGAAAGGAATAGGTGTATGCAAGGCCGTCTTCAATGCACAGCAAAAGACATGCTACACTGTTCCGAAAATTGCATGCAAAACACAAAACTTTCCACAAGTTAGTTATTCATACAGCTATCACTGGAGTTTCTGCACTTGCAAGATGCAGTGCACGGGCTAGGCTTGCAGCCAGTGGTGTAAAGTAACTAAGTACATTTACTCAAGTACTGTACTCGGGTACAATTTTGAGGCATTTCTTTTACTTTACTTGAGTATTTCCAATTCTCAGTACTTTAACTAACTTCTACTCCAGTACATCAGTACAGTCAAATATTGCACTTATTTGAAAACTTGAGTTACTATGTAGATTTTGATTATTACAAAACATACATTAATCACTTCAACCCTATAAACATGTCTGCCATTTGAAAATAGCAGATCTACAAGCTTGTAGATCGGCTATTTTCAAAAGATTTTTATACCTTTGAAAACTTGAAATGGGATTTTCTGCATAATGAGTACTTTCTACTTTTGGTAGTACATTTTGATGCCAATACTTTTGTACTTTTACTCCAGCAAATTTTGAATTCTGGACTTTTACTTGTAACGGAGTGTTTCTACATTGCAGTATTGATACGTTTACTGAAGTAAGAAACGTGAGTACTTTTTCCCCACCACTGCTTGCAGCAGCATGGAGCGGTCTTGCAGTCAGTGGTGCAGACACAGATGATTAGCGCCACACAAGCATCTGGAACTGGAGGTTTATGCACTTGGAAAGGAGCCAGTGCGGATTCCTCCATGCGCATCCGTCTCCCTAGGGAGGTCCTTGGTGCACGTCCCACTGGGAGGAGACCCCCTGGCAGACCAAGAACCAGATGGGGGGGGGGGGGGGGGGGTGATTATATCTCCATACTCTTGCCTTGGAACGCCTCGGGATCCCCAGTGGGCAATATTGCTCGGAAAAGGGTCCCCATCACAATCATTTTAAACACTTTGACCATACCTTTCATTTTGGCCTTTCAAAAGTAGCAGATCTACAAGCACACGAGCTTGTATATCTGCTATTTGAGAATTTTCCAATTTAGACATTTTTAAACACAAATCTTCTCATCTGGCGGTCCCTGGCACAAAACATTTTCAGATGGGGTTCCACAGCCAAATGCATATCATCAATTTGGAGGTCCTTGAGACGACATTTTTTGAGAGCCACTGCTTTAGACCAAACCATTGAGCTAACCGCGACTCGTCATGATGTTTACATTTTTGTATTTTATTTGTTTTACAATATACAATTTACAACCGTTACATTACAGTCAATAAACATTCTGCTTTGATGAGACTGAAAACCATCGACATATTTTCACACACACCTTCAGTCAATAAAATGGTCTAATTATCTAAATACAAGTGCAATGACCAATTAAAAAACATCCGGTATAAACAATGCATAAAACAAAGTTTTATGCATTATTTCTTGTTGGCTTATGAAAGTCAACACGCCTTCAATTATTTAACCACTTAAACCCTAGTGCTCATATTCTGGGCAAGTCATAATAGGCCAACATTCGGCGGAAACAGCTGATGCATCGCAGCGCGTGCTTGTAAATCGGCTATTTTCGCAGGCATTTGGAAAAAAGAGCCAACTCAGGTCAAATTTAGTTTAGGTTTAAGTCCTATTTTATACTTTCCACAACTTACGAAAAAAGCAGATCTAATGGTCCGCTGATGAAAACCATAGCAGTGTCTTCTAGTACTCCAACAACGGGTATAACAGGTACTCTGACAATCGGCACAATGGGTATTGCTTATCAGGAGGGGTGTGCATTAACAATGGTAAATTATATATCCCAAAAAAGGGAACAAAACTAGAGTGTTGAAAGCAGTTCACCGAGTTGCCCGAATACATTATTAGAGGAATAATGGAATAGGAGTTCGGCTCCATTTTGTGGATTTTATCATCTGAACTGGGGCCATGATGAAGAGGGACCTCCGGGGGCATTCGTATGGCACTGCCAGAGGTGAAATTCTTTGGACCGGCGCAAGACGGACAAAAGCAAGAGCGTTTGCCAAGAACGTTTGAGGGAGCATCCGCTATCTGCCATGAACGTTGAGTTGGCAAACCACCTAGCGTGGGTTAGTTGGTAACCCACAGTTACAATTAATACCGTTATATTCTTTAAATGTATAATTACTATCTGAACCATAGGCGCCGATACTGTGGGTGCCTCGGGGGTAAAGCACCCAGGAGAAATGACGAGCACCCATCACAAAAAAATAAAAAAAACAATTTTTTAAATTTTTTGTACCAAATTAACCGCATTTAAGTAACAAAACCCCCCTAAAGAAGGTAACAAACCCGGGAAAAACCCCCAAAATGTTGGCGTGCGCGCTACGCCCGGTAGCGCGGACATAAATCGGCGCCCCTGATCTGAACTGGGGCCATGATGGTGAGAAATTACGATATATATATTTATATTATATTATATTATATTATATAATGGGGTGTCTGCAATACAAAACCCAGAGCTACCAGGTGGAATCTTACACACAAACATCACCACCAGCTATAATGTGATTACTATTCCAGTGGTTCTTGAACTTACACACAAGGCACGGATTCTGGCGTCTCGTACTTAGAAGACAAGTGAAAGAACTTCACGTTCTCTTTTGACCAGAGTATGGCTGCAAACGCTGAAACTTAAAAGGAATTGACGTCAAGGACACCAGCAGAACTCGCTGTGCTGTTGGATAAGTGAAACCTATGGACACAAGGTCCAGCTATGCAGGTTCCTCGCTAATAGCTGTTGTATTCACAATGGAAAGATCTACGTTACAGGCGGTGAGGATTTAACACATTGAGTGCCAGGGTTTTTTTTAAAAACAGGGTACAGTCAGTGCCTGGATTTTTAACCATTTTTGAACCTTTTTCAAGTAGTCACAAAATATTTTCAGTGATCACCGTCCTCGCGGTGATCCCCTCATTACACACATAGAGGTCTCGTACAATCGGGGGGAAAAAAATTAAAAACATTCGGTAATCCGTTCCATAGTTGCAGCCAGTTGAAAATAGTCAAAAATACATAGTAAAAAATAAAAGTACACAGGAGCCGAGATACAGGCTTTTGAAGTCATAAGTTAACCAGGAAGTGGATTAAAGTCTAAATCTTCGAAAAAATTATATCTCCTGGTGCTTTTTTAAAAATATTTTTTTCCAAAAACGGTTATAACCGTTTTTGGCACACCTCGTTTGGATTATGAAAAACGGTCCGGACCGTTTTTGGCACTCACAGAGAGCGACACAGACCAGGTGCAGAGTTACAACCCAGAGACCACCAGTGGAGTGAAACCTAAAGGAACTGATGGAAGGTCACCACCAAAGGCTCGAATAAGCGGTGGTATTAAATACAGTCTGAAACTGACTCCAACATGTCCATTCCCACGAGCAATTTCATCCTAGAGAGTCCCAAGTACATGTATGTCAAGCTGCCTCACGCTAAGGAAACAGGAATAAATCTGCGATTTTCTGAGAAACAAATAAGACATTCTATGAATACGTTTAAGTACAATTTTGAATACAGGCCTTTTCCATGTAACAGAGTATCTCTACATAGTGGTGTTGCTACACTTACTGAAGTACCATTGAGGTTAAACCATAAGGTCTTCCAGATGCAGGTCTGAGAGACTCTGAGCTTTCTGTTGAAGGACTGAAGACACACACAGAGGAAGCTGTAGAACTTTGAAACATAGATTTATAGATTTGCTATTTTGAAAAGAACTTGACATTTGTTTTTGAAGATTTTCACATATGGTGACATGCCCAACACAGGGTCACCAGTGAACTCCAGCGTCCGTTGTGGGGCGAACATTCGCCAAAAACAACAGATCTACAAGCTCATTATGCATGGCGCAACGTAATCTATATAGAACATAGCAAAGCTTGTAGATTTGCTATTTTCGGTGAAAAAGGAGGGGGCCTTGTATAGACCCTTGGGGGACTCCGGTAATACAATACAAAGTATACAGGGTTTAAGTGGTTCAGTGAGCAGGACTCCTCATTACAAAGTATACAGGGTTTAAGTGGTTCAGTGAGCAGGACTCCTCAACAGGAATCAACAGACTCCTTATCAGACCACGTTACACAGATAGGTTGCAAAACAACCCGACCGCTCATTATACACAAAGGAAAGGGCTGGTAACTTTCCACAGAAATGATATTAGAATATTGGTCTTAAAAATTGGCAGATATTCGAATATAATTATTACAAACATATATTTACATTTTTTTTTTTTTTTTTTTAATGTTTATTTGACAGGGACATACAAAAAACAAGTGCTCGGATCCAATAAAACATATATATATATTTTTTTATAACTTGATACATTGTTTTTTTGTATTGTCCCTGTCAAATAAACATAAAAAAAACATTCTTTCATCTTATATTAATTTTCATATTCAAATGCACATTTCTTTCCCCATATTCGAGGAATATTCGAAATTTGAATATTAATTTACCAGCCCTATTATACACAAAGGAAAAGAAGTCACAGCACTCACGTGTTCAAACTGTTGGCTGCAGTTTTCCTCCCAGTGCCGAGGAAGAAGACTTAGGATGTTTACTGTGATCTCTCGCTCTTTAAATATATACTCCATATACAGTACAATATATACAGTATGTTGTGTGTAAGCCATTCCCAAACCACGGGAATCACTTGCATGTTTGTTAGGGCTGTGAATCGTCTGCTATCTCACGAATCGATTCGATTCCGATTCTTGGGGTCACGATTCCGATTTGTATCGATTTTTTCAAAACAAGCGATTCTTGATTCAAAATCATTTTTTTTCGATTCAAAAGCGATTTTTTTCGATTCAAACGACTCGATTCAAAACGATTCTCGATTCAAAACGATTCTTGATTCAACAGAGTACATTTATGTAGCTTTTATAATTGTAAAGGTTGTATCAACTGATAATAATGTAAACACACAAAGGTAAATCCAAGATCCTCCCAAAAAAAAAAAAAAATGAGAATCGATTCTGAATCGTCCAACAGTAGAATCGCGATTCGTATTCGAATCGATTTTTTCCGACACCCCTAATGTTACATGTTTAGTCTCTCCATCTCTCTCTGGTATCACGCTGTAGGGGCAGCAGCTCCCAGTCCACTCAGCTCCAGTTCAGCGATCACAGACGCGTGTTTGAAGTCCGTTGGTCTGTGGTTGAACGACTCCACCAATCGGAACGTCTCCTGCCTCTGCGTGCCGTAGAACAGCTGCACCTGATTGGCCAGGCACTGGGCCTGATGGACGCTCTGGAAAAAGAGGGGAGTGGTCAGAATGGTACATTTAAATGATTTGAACATTTTCTTCACAGAGAGAAGATGGTTTAAATCACTGCATAAAACTTTTTCTCCACCCCCACCAGGGACAGAAACTTTCTCTCCCCATCCAGAGAACAGACTGCACCGCAGTCTGTTATCCCAGAAATACTGGTCACGATTTTTGTCTTTTTAGTTGTTTATCGGTGTATATAAAATATATCTATATACTGTATAATCTCTCTAATAATCTTGTTACAAATTGAACAAATTGTAGGGGGAATATACAGCCTGCACTACTTACTACGGACTGTAGGGGGAGCATGTAGCCTGCATTACTTACTATGAACTTGTTGTCCATCTCTGCAGTCATGAGGATGATTCCCTTGTCTTTGCTGAGCTCAGGATAGTGGTAGAGAATCAACTGGCTGGGAGCGTTCTCTCCTACGGTCTAACATAACATAATAACAATTAATAACATAATAAATAACATAGTAAAATAATCTGAGCTCAGGATAGTGGTAGAGAATCAACAGGCTGGGAGCGTTCTCTCCTACGGTCTAACATAACATAATAACAATTAATAACATAGTAAAATAATCTGAGCTCAGGATAGTGGTAGAGAATCAACTGGCTGGGAGCGTTCTCTCCTACGGTCTAACATAACATAATAACAATTAATAACATAATAACAATTAATAACATAATAACAATTAATAACATAATAACAATTAATAACAGTAAAATAATCTGAGCTCAGGATAGTGGTAGAGAATCAACTGGCTGGGAGTGTTCTCTCATCGGGTCTAACAGAGTAGAGGTGCAACAGTTAATCCAACCCATTGATTTAACTGATTATACACATTTAAAAATATATTTTATAAAATATCTGAGGTGAGGATATGAGGTGTGTTCTCCCCTAGGGCCTAACAGGGGAAACCAGGGTTAACCACCTGTGAATAAGCTTATTATGCAACAGTAATAATAGATATCTACATGGATAGATACTTTGTTACTAGCGCCCTGGGGCGCTAGTAACACCCATCGTAGCGAAATAGATCTATGAAAAGACCGACCACACACACACACACACACACACACACACACACACACACACACACACACACACACACACACACACACACACACACACACACACACACACACACACACACACACACACACACACACACACACACACACACACACACACACACACACACACACACACACACACACACACACACACTCTAGCCCTGATTCAGAGCGTTAGTGGGTACAGCCACACACGTCCGTAAAGCGTCCGTCAAGTTTCCGTACGGACGCCGGAAGTCCCATCCACTCCCATGTTAAGTTTAAAACCGGAAGTACCGTTCCGTTTTTTTTTTTTAACATGGGAGTGGATGGGACCTCCGGCGTCCGTACGGCAACTTGACGGACGCTTTACGGACATGTGTGGCTGTAGTTCACTAACGCTCTGAACCAGGGCTTCGTCCTCTATATGCATGAACCCGAAGTTTACAAATTGTACTCTCACGGATGATCCGATCGTCTGATAAAAATATTAAGCATATGCCAAGTTAACTAAAGGTATATAAATGATGCTGAGCTAAACATGTTTCCTTAATTTCGAAGTTTTATAGTTAAACGTTATGATTAAAGTCCCCAGTTCCTCTCACAAAGTGACAGCTCTTGCCTCGCCATGTTTATGAACGGTTAAAAAAACTTTTGAAAATAGCAGATCTACAAGCTCACAACGCCTCACAAGCTTGTAGATTTGCTATTTTCAAAAGATTTTAATACATATTAAATTTGGGAAATAGGACATTCTGCATTCCTTTACTTTTGGTATTTTAAGTATATTTAATTTACTTGCATAATGGGGACACTTTAGTGTTTTATTTACCTTGCAGATGTCACCGCTGTAATTTAATTCATAAATATATTATTCAAAAGTTGTATTTGGAGTGGACTGCTTCAGGACATCTGACAGTTGGCTCTGGTATTTTTATGATCCATTTCACTTTCGCAAAGGGTGTTTAAACTGCAGTGTAGAGTAGGACAGCACTACGTAGTTTACGTAGGCTTTACGTAGACTTCGTCCAGGAGGTCTTTACGTCTATGCTGTCTCGCGAATGTAGTTTTAGCACACACGTAATGAGAACCTACGACGATGGTGCCTCCTGAAGCCAGTTTAGATGGCACGTAGAGCACACACAGCTGCTACTAATGAAGATAGTGCGTGGCGGGGTTGCTACTGCGCAGGTGCGTGGAGGCTCTTACGCAGCTTCTAGGCTGCGCATGAGGCTCAAATTCGTTTGGGAAACCTGGCCATTGAGGGTTAGGGTTAGGAGACATTATGTCACATCTTTACAGTAGAACCACAGGAATCACAACTGGTACAGCCGTGCATTAAGTCTAATTTTAACCATTCCGGCCAGTGACCTAATATACAATTTCCAATAACAATTTAGGCATTTAGCAGACACTCTTATCATGCCTGTTTATTGACCTCTAGTCAATAAACAGGGTAAATAATCTAAATAATCACATACATAGGATGCAGAGAGACCGTGTAGGGCCACTAAAAGACTAGGGTACCAGGTAAACAATAAACCTAGCATCTGTCATAAACAACATGCTATCTAAATAACATTCTGTACATTTGAAACTGTAACATATCGGTTATAATGAAACTATAGGATAGGTAGGTGCATGCTATGCGTCTATGGTGCATGCTATGGCGTAGAATCTACGCCATAGCATGCACCAGACGCACTGGTGCTGGAAGTTCAATGGAATGCACTGAAGTCAATGAGAGACGGCTGTAGCAGCTCATGAATAAACAATGGTTTTAGTCATTGATGAATGATTGATGAAAATAAAAACAATCACTGTTTTTTTATGTCTTGTTTTTTGGATGGGCACACTAACACTATATTATATTATTGAGGCATATAAAGAGCACAGAGTACGTTTATGACTGGGCAGATGTGTCAGGTTAGACAGGCCAGAAACTATCCTATCCTTGAAAACCTCACATTTTTGACACTAGCCAATGAGAGCGGCCCGTGAGCTTACCTGGACCTTGATGAGGGAGGTGAAGTGAAGTTCATGCCCCGCCCACTGACCCAGGAAGAACTCGTATCCTTCCTGCTGAGGCAACGCGTACAGGAACTACACAGGAAGACATATACGGTCATAAGGAACTACACAGGAAGACATATATGGTCATAAGGAACTACACAGGAAGACATATGTTCTCGCAAGTATAGCAATGTGGACGTGTGGACGTGTGTGTGTGTGTGTGTGTGTGTGTGTGTGTGTGTGTGTGTGTGTGTGTGTGTGTGTGTGTGTGTGTCTCTCTTACCATTGGACAGGATCTGGCTCTGTTGAACATGACTTCAAATGTCTGGGTCTGTATGGAGGGAAACACAATTTAAGGTTTGCTAAAGGGTGCAAGATCTGATATGTTTCATACAAGGAAGTATATAAGACTTAGCCCTATACTATATACACTTTGTTGAACAAGGTCTCCCAGGGGTCTACAGTATACCTTTTTTCCCTTTACACCATATCTCTTCACTGAGAATAGCATCGAAACGCATCGCGTTGTGAGCTTGTAGAGTTTGGACGGGCCTTAACATTTGGGGGGAAAAAATCTACAAATCTACAAGCTCACAGCGCATCGTGAGCTTGTAGATCGACTATTGAACTGGAGTTCTGCAGCACAATCCTGTTCATGTCCATCATGTCAACCTGACGTCACTCTAATGACTCAACTAATGACATGTTCATTGTTGGGTTGTCACTGGAATAAAACCATCACCAGCACTCAGTAATGTTAGGTTATTGTATGTGTACCAAAAATAAATAAACTAGAAGGACTTTAAATTAGTGCTGGCGATGGTTCTGTTTTACTGGAACTCTTTGTGAACCGTGCACACAGTAAGACACTACTGATTGTGTCTCACATTCCTTTTTGATTGATTGATTGAATATTTTATTAGTCAAAAAAATTAAAACAGCAGTGTTACATTTAAAAATACTTTTGTCTAAAAGGTCCGTTCAAATAAAGTCCTTGCGGGTCTTGTTTCCATTGAGGTCCTTGGTATTCAATTCATAGTCATATATAGTGGCACCAACAGTTCAAATATCAACACAAAAAAAAACAGAAATGCGCTCGTCACTGGATCATTTATGAACCATGCTGATGTGCTGGATCACGTATGAACCATGCTGATGTGATATCACATACCGTACATTGTATGATGATTATTATGATTAGTAAATGGTAAAATCGTACATTTATATAGCGCTTTTATCCAAAGCGCTTTACATAGATTGTGCATTACATTACATTCACCCACACGGCGGAGGAAACCATGAAAGGCACCAACCTGCCCCACCCCCCGGGAGCAATTAAGGGTTCAATGTCTTGTTCAAGGACACTTCAACACTAGCTCTGGGGGAGTCCCCCAGCCCGGGATCGAACTGGTAACCTTGCGGTTTCCAGTCGGCCACTGAGCCACTGCCGCCTGAAACAGTACTGAAACATTCCAAGTGTAAAACTCACCGGTATGACGGCACTGATTGTGTTCTTAGTTGAATAATACTTCATCCACAGCTAAAAGAGACAACAGACAAAACAAAATATTATTTATTTTTGTATTAATTAGTATGTCATATTCATATTAAACATCATTGTTAATACTGTATGTCATTGAGCTTATCATGGTGATCCCATCAAAAAACTGATGTTTGGTATAATAACAGATACTGTACAACACCTCCAGAATGATCAATCTGAAAACATACTTTTATGTTAAGGGTTTTCTTGTGGTTTTGACTTTTTTAAATTGTCAGTTATATTGTTTTATTAGCCGTTAAATGTGTTTAGCCTTGTTTTAATTAGATTTTACCCATTGGTTTTATTATCATGCTTCTCTTTTACCTTGTTCTGTAAAGCACTTGTAACCTGGTTTAGAAAGCTCTATACAAATGTATTAATTGTCAGTGTAGCCACTAGAGGGCAATGTGACTGCACACATAACTGTCAGTTCACTTTCCACACAAAGTGAGCTATGTGTCTCCACATCACATCACATGGCCACACGCTGTGGGCTTGTAGATCGGATATTTCCACAATTTTTTAAAAAACATTTGAAAGAATAAAATAGGGCTTAAGTGATTCAATCTAGGAAAAGACACTTATGTATGAATATTAGGCTGTGTTCACACTGTAGGCAAATCCCAATTTAAATGTGATCTTTAAGACTGACTGTCCCCACTGTTATTAAATGTGATCTATAGGACACGATGTACACTTATTAAATGTGCTCTTTAAGACCTACTGTCCACACTGTTATTAAATGTGATCAGACTCGATTTGTGTTCAGTCACCGAAAATAGTAGAAAATGGCCCACCCATCTGACCACTGAACATTTTCAGGGCATGTTTAACCCATTCAATCCTCTGTCACTTTCGATTTCTTTGGCTATTCAAAAATAGCAGATCTACAAGCTCATAGCGCGGCACAGAGTGCACATTTGTGCAAATATTTGATTCGTCTTTTTTTTTTACTCTCTCAGTGCCAGCATTTTTATTATTTTTTTCAAAGTAAAAAAAAAAGTGCTTAGGAAGCGAGATACAGCCCTTTTCAGTTATAAGTTAAACAAGGAGTGGATGGAGCTGCACATCTCCAGATAATGATATCTTGGGTTCTGAACATTTTTTTCCCCCAAAAAAATAAATAATTAAACTAATTAAAAATGTTTTCGTTCTTGGCACTGAGGGCATTCAGAAAAAACTTGGGATATCTCGTTGTGTGGCACTGAGAGAGTTAAGCGGACATTTGTAACTCAAATCTTTGCTTCTGGGGGTCTCTGGAACTAAATATTTTACAAATGTTCACTTTATAAAATATATATTCCAAGATTTGCACTCATTTTCACGATTTTTCTAAAATAGCAGATCTACGTGATATTATACATCTTATATCCACTATATAATATGGATGTAAGATATGGATATAATATGATCAGACTGACCTCAGAGATCTGGTCTCTGGGCTTGTTGTGAATGATATATAATATATCAGGATATTGTATAATATTAGATACAGTAATAAGTGTCATGTCAGCATAGGAATATAATGTAAGGATAATATGGTATAATATAATATAAAAATCACCTCAGAAATCTGATCTCTGATCTTATTGTGAATGCTATAATAAAGATACAGTGCACAGTAATATGTATATAACATGGACATATCATATATTCAGACTGACCTCAGAGATCTGGTCTGCAGTCATGTTGTGAATCATTTCCAGGTTCAGGATGGATCCCAGCGTCTAAACAGGAAACAATTCATCACATGGCGGCCATTTTGCTCTGACATCACACACACACCGTGTAAGGTCGCAACACTTATTGCAGCTGATCGACTTCAGTGTTAAACAAAAAATCATCATCACACCCTCTGGATTTCATGAATTGTTGAATTCACCATTCATTCATTCATTCATGTTTTACCTTGTCTTTAGTAAAGCCTGTAGACTGTAGGTCTCTCTTCTCCAACTATACAAAAAAAAAGAATAAATGTACATATTATTCACATGAACATTTGTAACTCAAATCTTTGCTTCTGGGGGTCCCTGGAGAATATTTTACAAATGTTTGCTTCAAAAGATATAAAAAAAGATTTGCACATTTTTTTCTTTTTTTCAAAAATAGCAGATATACAAGCTCATAGCCGCGCTATGAGCTTGTATATCTGCTATTTTTGAATAGCCAAAGAAATCTAAAATGACAGAGATGCGTTCCCGGATTTGAATGGGTTAATGCATAAGGACTCTATTGTTGCCCAAGTAAAAATGATTGAACAAAAACACTTTTACATTGATATGCTGTCTGGTCAGAGGTACTGCTGCTGTGTACATAAATGGAGCTTTTGTGCTTCCATGGAGTATGATCACAGACCCCGGGTTGTGGATGGAGGGTCTCCATGGAGTACTGAACTAACTATTAAAGTTGTTATTGCTGTAGAGTTGCCTGTCTGTGTGTCTGAGTGTCTGTCTGTCAGTCTGTCTCTCAACCCAACAGGTGGAGGCAGATGGTTCCCCCTCCACACAGAACCAGGTTCTGTTCCAGTTTCTTCCTGCTAACTTTTTCCCCCACCAAGCGTTTGCTCATGGGGGAATGTTGGGTCTCTGTAGAGCAGGGGTTCTCAAACTTTGTTATGCCACAACCCCATCTAATGGGGGACATTTTTTTGACGACACCACACTTCATTTATAGAGCAATTTCAATGTGGAAATAAAGAATATCTTGGAATAAAATCATTGGTGGCCTTATATATGAATATTAGAAAGTGAAGTTAAAGCAGCGATTCCTGATCCAACTTAAATGAACGAATAATATTTTTGCGCCGGCGAAAAAGACTCGGTCACGACCCCGCTCCTCACGTGAGCTATAGTTTCCTTGGCGCAGATTACCGTCTGGTCTGGAGAATGGGGTTTGATTCCAGCTCGGAGCACTAAAGCGCTAAAATATCAATTCAAGCAACTGAAGTGTTTCCGTTCACACGTTTGTAAACTTAAGTGAGGCATAAGAACCACCCGAGTTCAGTTCAGTTGTCTGTCTGTGAGCAGCAGGACCTCCTTGGGCCCACAAGGTAATGTCACGTCTCCACTCGCGGTCCGTATTGAGCGCAGTTTGTTGACTAAAATGCCAATTCCGGGGCTTATTTTCTTTACTGGCACATACAACTGATACAATGTACAGGGGCCCCTCCAGCACCAAACAACTGACGCTTACGGGTCCATTTGGTTCCATTTGTCATCTCCACGTTGGTCGCGAACCCCCCTCCGCTTTCTGTATTAAAACTTTTTTTTTAAAGTTGCCAAAGCGCGTCCCCAGCGGCACTTTCCTGCGACCCCACTTTGGGACGTGACCCATAGCTTGAGAACCGTTGCCTGTAGAGTATTGTGTGGCTCTGCTCTACATGTACAACGTCTTGAGATAACTTGTTTATAACTTTTTATTTGGCACTATATACTGTAAACAACATTGATTTCAATAGATTGTGTACTGTCTTACTGACATGTAGCATAAAATCTAGTTATGATGACAATATGACAGTTGAATGACACGTTAAATTAATGTTAAATCAGTTTTTGTACAGTGTTGTATTGTAGCAGGCGTATACCTCCTGTTCCATCAGTCTGACAAACTCTGGGTGTTCAAGCGGTTCCTTCTTCACTTCATGGCGTTTCTCCAGTCGTGCCTTGAACTCCTGGGGTTTGGCACTAAATTGTAATATAGGTGGAATTAGAGATTTCCAGCAGGTGGTGATTATAATTATGTTAAATGATTCTCTATTACATTTTGATTTCTCAATAGAGGATAGTGGCATATTTCCATGTTTATTCATTTCCAAGGTTTCACCCTGACAGGATAGTGCACACAGTTGAGAAACGACATCTACTGGACAGTTGGAACATTGCAGGGACTAAAGGTCTCAAAGTTTAACCCAACATAATGTCTAATTATCTATTTAATGACTTTTTAACACACACTTTAGTGCATGTTAAGGTTGCTGTGCTGTGTGGTTCAGCCATGTTATTATAACCATGTTAGCATGTTCAGTGGTGGAAGAAGTACTCAGATATTTTACTCAAGTAAAAGTAGCAATACCACGATATAAAAATACTCTGTTACAAGTAAAAGGCCTGTGTTCAGAGGTGTTACTTGAGTAAAAGTACAAAAGCATTGGCATTGAAATATACTTAAATACCAAAAGTAAATGTACCGTTTGAAAATAGCAGCTCTACAAGCTCACAATGCATTGCGTTGTGAGCTTGTAGATCTGCTATTTTCAAATTTCCTACGTATAAAATAGGGCTTAAGTGGTTAAAGTGTGTTTTATAATATAATAATTCATATCTGCAAAGTAACCAAAGTTTTCAAATAATTCTAGGGGAGCAAAAGCACCATATCTGCTGCTACTGAGAAGTAGTGGAGTAGAACTAAAAGTATTGAACATGGGAAATACTCCAGTAAAATAAAATAAAATACCTCAAAATTGAACTTAAGTACAGTACTTGAGTACTTAGTTACTTCCCACCACTGAGCATGTTAGCATATTAGCATGTAGTACCTCCTTAGCCAGTGGATCTTGTCCTGGTATTTGCTGTAATAAGGATTGTCCTCCAGAGTCTCTGGACGCAGCTTGTGGACGCAGAAGGTTCTGTAGTGAGTCTGAACCAGACCCGGGATGAGAGGAGAAGCGATGCCTGATCTTCTGACCGCTAACATCCCCCGATTCCAACAGGACATCTGCAACACGGCCGCCGCCATCTTTACTTCACTCCCCATCAAATAATAGACCGACTGGGAACGCGTTCACTACTTATTCATTCCGGGGAGGAGGACAACAGGCACACATGTGTAACTCTACCTGTGTTACCTCAACTATGACCTATAATCCTATTAATAATACTAATAATAATATACTAATGTCAATAGTAATAATACAAATAATACTACTACTACTACTACTACTATAGTAGTAGTAGTAGTATACTACTACTACTATTACTACTACTAATAATAATAATAATAATAATAATAATAATAATAATAATAATAATAATAATAATAATAAGGGTAATAATAATAATAATAATAATAAGGGTAGGCTAATAATAATAATAATAATAATAATAATAATAATAATAATAATAATAATAATAATAATAATAATAATGCTACTACTACTACTAATAATAGCTATAAAAAGTGCTCCTCGGAGCACAGGTCTCCGCCAGGTTATTGTGGGCCAGCAATGTTCGGAATTCACCAATCAGGATGGAATATGAAAAATCTGATGGATCCGTCTCTTGATCACTTGACTTTAGAAATAATGTGTACCGATTTGCATGATTTTTGGACAAAATGTGTGGTAGGAGTATATAATATATAATAATATACAAAAAGAATGTTTCGCAAAAATCGGCCTCCTGGTGGCGCTATAATAGGGCAATGTTAAAAAGGTGGTATTTGTTCAACGTAGTGCGAATGTGCGTGCAAAGGTTCACCGCAATCGGACACTGCGAGCATTTTGTTAAAAACGGGCCACTTTAGATGTCAATCTTAGCCAATCAGGATGGAATATGAAAAAGCAAACATAACATTTGGATCAAATCTGAAGGAGTAATATAAAAAAAAATGTTTTACATAAGTCGGCCTCCTGGTGGCGACATAAAAGGCATGTGAAAAATGCAGGCCAATGTTCTTCCTTGGCCTCTAAGTGCACATACAAAGTTTTAAGCAGATGGGTGCAGTTATAGATAAAAACACAAATCGGCATGTTACAGCGCCACCATGAGGCTGATTTGAAAATGTTCAAGTTTTATATCTTCCTCGGCTTAGTGGGAATGTGCGTGCAACATTTCACGGAAATCGCACACTGTGTTCATGATTTGAAGCATTTTGTTCAAAATGGAGCAGTCCTGCAAAGTTTTGAAGCCAATCTTAGCCAATCAGAATGGAATATGAACAATCTGAAAGACCTGTTTGGTTTAATGACTATAGAGATACTGTCTACTGATTTGCGTGATGTTTGGACAAAATCTGTAAGAGTACTGTCAAAACATTTGTTTTGCAAAAATCGGCCTCCTGGTGGCGCTATAAGAGGCCCATGAGAAAGATTTGGGGCAGAGGTTCTGCTCTGGCATCCAGGGAGTGTGTGTGCTCAGTCTCACTGCGATCAAGCCAACGGTGTCATATTATTATATGTTTGTCATTGAGTTGTAGTTTATTCAAGAAGAATTATAGAATGGTTAAAGAAATATGTTAAGTTCAGTCCAAAAAGCAAATATTTTGAGCTCCATTACATTCATGTATATTACCAAGAAACCAGAAAATATTCAGTTCTATTTCATACCAGAACAGTGGTTCTCAAAGTGGGAGTTTATATAGCGTAATATAGGCTATAGCGTACATAGAAATCAGTTAACCACTTAAACCCTACCTACAGTATACATTGGCTATTTGAAAATAGCCGATCTACAAGCTCACGTTACGTTGTGAAATGCATTGTTTAATACAAATGTATTCACTGTAATCCTCCTGTCCTCTACAGTAGCCTACCACTGAGCAGTAGTATTCTACATGAAGTGTTTACAATTTGTGTTTATTATGTTTTTGTTTGGATTTTTGCTTAAGTGTACACTGAGCACCATTTCCATCCTTATTCCAAGTTATTTTTTTTTACAGTTGACAAGCTGAAGAGTGACACTCAATTTTGAAGTAATGCATTTTTTAAAAACATTTAGCTGCCAAAGACAAGTTATTGAACTGTAAATAGAAATGCAGTGCATCCATTTATCTTTTGGTCGATTTTCCAATGAATGGATGAGGCATCACCAAAAGTTTTGTCTGAAGTGATTGCGCCGTTTTTTTGTCTTGTTTATTTCTACGCTAAACTGTAGGATAATAATAAGGAGTAGACGGGCAGGCAGACAAACTAAAATGTTAGAGGTGAGTCACTAACGCCTCATCTTTCTAATTCATTAACATGCTATGGTGCCTCATCATCGTCTTGGGTCATCTTTCTGCTATTGCAGGTAGCTATTGTTATTGAAGTAAATGAAATGGATAGAGGTGAGTCACTAGAACGCCTCATCATCGTCTTGGGTCATCTTTCTAATTAATTAACATACTAAGGTGCAGCTATTGAAGTTATAGAAGTAGGCTACATCAAATGGATAGAATGTAGCCTACTCATGCTGAGTACATGAAATAAGTACATGAAATAACACGTATACGAAATCAGGATCTTTATTTGTCACCGTTTGCAGAAATGTTTACAAACAGCAGAATGATTACCAATTTACCATCACATCAGCCATAACTGTGTCATCACATCATCCCTATCATTTTGGGTGTCTTTAGTTCTCTGACACTGAGTGTGCCAGATTATGGGGAGCAAGTGTTCTGGCCCTCTAACTGTAGACATGGTCAGGTCCGGTTGTGACCTTGGCAGGGCAGCAGCAATCCGACGTTTTCCACCCAAGTGCACCGTGCCTCTTGTCACTGATGTTGGATAACATGGATGGATAGCAGGGCCGGCATGCCTGGCAGCCCAACGGATGGCTTTCAATCTGAAAGAGGCCAAGCTGGTGTTTGTGTAGCAGGCCAACATATTCAAGGCTGTGGTGATTTTGCATGGATTGTTTGTTAATTGCTGCCAAAGACGAGTTGCTTCTGACCTTGACTAACAAGTCCTCACAAATGGATGAGGCGTTATAGTGACTCACCTCTATCCATTTGATGTACTTCAATAACTTCAATAATAATAGCTGCGCCTTAACGTGTGTCGTTAATTAATTAGAAAGATGACCCAAGACGATGATGAGGATTGATTTATTGTTTTATTGATTGATTGATTGATTGATTGATTGATTGATTGATTGAAGTACTTTATTTAGAAAGACATGGGAAAAGTACATGAAAGTACAGTTAACAATACAAGGTCCTCTAAACTGGATCGCCCATAAAAGCACAACAGCTTGTTTCAAATGAGATTACATTACAGTCATTTAGCAGACGCTTTTATCCAAAGCGACTTACAATAAGTGTATTCAACATAGGTAGGGAACGAAAACTACTAATCACCAGAAGTATTTAGTGCATTTTCTGCAAAAACAAGCAACCAAGAGTATACCTAGCGCTAAGGTAAAAGTGCAATATATCAGATCCCCACGCACTCAAATCATGATGACATTTAAGAAAACAGACAGACACTACTATGCAGAACATCATACAATCAGCTTACAGGTTACTGGTATGAAAAACAAGAAAAATGTACATTAAACAGTTCGAGGAGGGGGGGGGGGGGGGTAGGTTAATACTTTAACAGGGGCCAGTTGAATTACAGCCTCCTGAAGGTATTTTTTTAGGGCAGTTTTAAAAGTGAGTAGTATTTTACACTCCTTTACTCCTTTTGGTAGGGCATTCCACATTTTTGTTGCATAGCATGAGAACGAGTTCATTCCCTTGTTTGTGCCAAATCTGGGTTGGACATGATCAGTGAAGCTGCCTCTGGTGTTGTGATTGTGGACTCCATTTATGTTTTTGAAGTATTTTGACAGGTACACGGGTAAACCCAATGTTGTGGTGTATCTTGTAGACCAGGCCCATTGCAAGTTGCTGTACTCTGTCCTCAACCCTGAGCCATCCGACCCTAGCAAAATGAGCAGGGTTTAGATGGGTTGTATGTGTAAGGCCAAGAAGTACGCTTACTTGTTTGTTTTGGGATGTCTGGAGCCTTATTTTTAAGGCCAGTTGTGTTGTGATACCAGGTGTTATGGTGAATCATCTCTGTGCATTCATGCCATTTGATGTACTTCAATAACAATAGCTTCCTATAGCAGAAAGATGACCCAAGACGATGATGAGGCACCGTAGCATTTTAATTCATTAGAAACTGATTTTTCAGATGCTTTTGTGTGACGCTGACGTATGATCAAGCATAGGGCATTAATAAGAGGTTTCTGCCCGACAGCGACGATATGGTTGTGTGAGACAGCCACACATTTCACTCCTATCTCCATGTCAGGGTCATCAGTGTACAGTTTCTGTTGCAGCAATGTGTTGAGAATATGAATGGAAATCCATTCTGTGACCTAACCGCATTATCTATTCTACACAGACTCAGTACAGGCTAAATCTGCAATTACAAATGTCTTTTTTTACTAGTAGTATTAATTCCATAGTTGCATTGATGAAATACCAACAGTTCAGCTAGATGGGAATGATGGGTCAGCTCTTCCATTCAGCACTGCTGGACCACAATGAAAACACTGTGAAAAGAAAGCTGAAATTTGATACTTGTACATTGAAATGTATTCATTATGCAGTATATTAATTTCTACTTTTAAACAGTTTTAACAAGACTGGTGTAGAAACTACTGTGTTTTGTCATTGGAAAAATGTTCTCCCAGAAAGCAGGATATCAGACTGATGGCCCATAAGTCAGACTGTGTTTTGTCATTCAAATAATGTTGTAATATATCATCCACCGTGTATGTGTGACTTACTGTACACACAGCTCAATAGTAGTTCATAACAATATAGTTTACTACACTCTGTAAAAATCTTGTTGTGAACTGTTATGGACGTCTAAAGATGCTGATTAGTGTGTGTTTTACTGTTTTTTTTATTGACAAAATGCATACACATTAACATAATACGTATGTAAATGTTACTAGACATACTAGACATAGTGTAATATATAGTCAACTATATGAATATTATAGTTCATATAGTTATAGAACTATATTACATTGAACTGTGTGTAAGTCCCACAGACATGGTGGATGATAGATTACAACATTATTTGAATGTCAAAACACAGTGTGACTGATGGGCCATCATCAGTCTGATGGGTGTGTTGATGTCCTGCTTTCAAGAGAAATTAGTATTTTTTACACCAATCTTGTAGTTTCAGTGTCTGTTGTTGGTGTGCCCCCCCCCCCGTGTCATTTTGTCTTTCCTAGACTCCCTGCACCTCCCTGTGTGTAAAAAGGAGGTTTCTTCTGAGCAGCAAGAGGAGAGGAGGAGGCCCAGTCTGTTCCAGGAGCAACCTGAACCTCCCCTGATCAACCTGGATGAAAACACAGAGACACAGCCTCTAGCCACAACCTCGACTCAACCCATGGAAACACAAGCTGACGTGGAGGACTGTGGAGCCTCAGCACGCAAATCACGCAAAAGAAAACGCGTGGAAGGACAAACATCGTCTTTGAGTAACAAAAAGGCACCACAACGCAAGTCAAATAAAATAAACAATGGTGAAGGACTAACATCGTCTTTGAGCAACGAGCCGTCACACTGTCAGGACCTGGAGTCTCCAGAACCAACCCCTGCATCCACGGAGGTTCCAACAGAGAAAAAGAGGAGAAGCGGGAGGAGATGGATAAAGATGCAACCCATTCCATGTACCATTTGTGGTGAATCTGTGTTAGATATGGAGATGGACAAGCACAAGGAAAACGTTCATGTAGGGAGAAAATACTTTAAAATTAGATGACGCTAATTGTGACGAAGGATTTAATTTCTACACCAAACACCGTATCCACTTGCTTGCACACCTATCAGGGGAGCTATCCATGTGTGTCCACGAAGTGTCCCTAAGCACGACTCTTTAACAGCTCCCCTCCGAGCACTCATGACCATCTGAGCAGCCATCAGCTGGGTGAAGTTGAAACTGATATTCCCCCGTGGGATTAATAAAGTCTAAATCTGTTATATTATCTGTGCTGGCCCATCGTCATATCTGTTTGATATAGAGATGGACAAGCACAGGGAAGAGGTTCATGTAGGGAGAACATACTTTAAAATTAGATGCTGTTATTGTGACGAAGGATTTAATGTCTACATAAGACACTGTATTCACTTATTAGATTGTATTAAAAGACAGCCATCTGTGAGATGGTAGAAGACAATACTATATTTTCTCACATCGTAACACTGTATACATTCGGCAAAAATAGCTGCAGTGGAACCTCAGTGGAAATAAGCTCTCAAGCTTTATTGTTTTTATATGTTTTCCTCTTTTGACAGTAATGTACAAACGTGTTGTAAAAATGTAAATTCATTTTCATCAATACAAATGTATCAACAAAATCAAGAGAATGTATTTGTCACTATTCATACAGGTACAGGCAGTGAAATGCTACTGTGACACGATAACACAACAACAACAATAATACTGGATATAATATGAAAAGTAAAAAATAAAATAAAAATAGGTTTCTGCCCGATAGGTGGTGTGGGAGAGCCACACCTTCACTAGTATCTCCATGTCAGGGTCATCAGTGTACATATTTCTGTAGCAGCAAGCTGTGTGTGTGTGTGTGTGTGTGTGTGTGTGTGTGTGTGTGTGTGTGTGTGTGTGTGTGTGTGTGTGTGTGTGTGTGTGTGTGTGTGTGTGTGTGCGCGTGCCACATATTTGGGATTATAAACAGATGTTATGTAATGCAGTAGTTTACAACATACTAGACGTAGTGTAATATGTAGTAAACTATATAGTTATGAACTATACTATTGAACTGTGTGTAAGTCGCACATACATGTTGGATGATAGAGCACAACATTATTTGAATGACACAATGCACAAAACACAGTGTGACTGATGGGCCATCAGTGTGAATGGTGTGTTGACAGCCTGCTTTCAAGAGGAACACTTTTTGAATGACAAAACACAGTATTTTTTACACCATTCTTGTAGTTTCTATCTGTCATCTGAGCTCGGTAGCATCAGTAGTTGCACTTGCAGAGTATGAAATCCTCAACCTGCTCCCTGGACCCCCTCCCCACCAGGCCACCACCAACCAGGCCTCCCGTTTCTGTCAAAAATTCTGGGAAAAAGTTGTTGCAAACCAAATCACTACATGCCTGGATACAAACGACCCGTATGAGCAATTTTCGATCTGGTTTCCGGATACCAAACATAGCACAGAGACTGCCCTCATCAGGGTAACCAACGTACCTTCTGCTATCCTCCGACACCGGCTCACTCAACATCCTCATTCTCCTCGACCTCAGTGCTGCTTTTGATACCATACATACACTCCATACTCATCTCATGCCTCATAACCACCCTTTGGAATCACTGACACCGCCCTCATCCCTCCTCCTCTGGAGCCAGTCGCACCACCTCACACCAAGTTCAAACTTAGCCTAGTTATAGCTGAACCCATTCAATCCGGGGATGCATCTCTGTCATTTTAGATTTCTTTGGCTATTCCAAAAATAGCAGATCTACAAGCTCATAGCGCGGCACCGAGTGCCGCGCTATGAGCTTGTAGATCTGCTATTTTTTTTTAAATCGTGAAAATGTGTGAAAATCTTTAAATATATATATTAAAAAAAAATATATATATATATATATATCTAAAGATTTGCAAAAATGTTCACAAAAAAAAAAAGCAGATCTACAAGCTCACAGCGTGGCACTCGGTGCCGCGCTATGAGCTTGTATATCTGCTATTTTTGAATTGCCAAAGAAGTCTAAAATGACACAGATACTTTCCCGGCTAAATTGGTTTTAAAAGCCGTTTAAGCTATAACTAGGCTAAGTTTGAACTTAGTATGAGGTGGTGCAACTGGCCCCAGTGGTGCAAACTTTACACCACTGGGGAGGAGGAACTCCAGACCTGCCACTTTGAATGTAACTATCACTTCTGAAATGCCATCTTCACTCTTGGCTTAAAGTAATATTAATGCAGTTCAAGTAATAATAAAAGTATAATTATGCTAATGCTTTATGCACTATACCTTATTTTTTTGTGGACAAAAGATAGATAGATAGATAGATAGATAGTTCAGTAACAGGGGTCTCTTCAGCTCTTTCATAAACAGAAAATACATGTTCCAAGTCATTATATGGACTAGTTTAAATTATTATTATAATTTTTATTATTACTATTACCCTGTTCCTTATCATTGCATAATGTTTTCATTATCATTGGTATTATCATTATTTTATTAACAGTAATATTCCATTAAAACATATATATTAAAGCCATAATAAAGCCAAACATTTTGTTTAGATGAGATTGAGAACTTGGCGAAGCTGGTGAAGCTGGAAGAGGCTGCTGTTTTCACTCTGCTGTCTCTGTCGCCCTCAAGTGGACAACGTGAACAGCACACCAGCGACTGTTCAATTGTTTGAACAGCTCAGTTTGCACTGAATGAATTTCCCATCATTTAACATTATTCACAAAATCCTTATATACAAAAATGACAGCTTGGAACCAAGCCAACTAACTACGAGATGAATCATTACCATCAAACATTTGATTTGGGTCCACATAAAAGTTAGGGGGGACTGTAAAAGAATGATTTAAAAGTGTTAAGGAACTATGCATATAAACAATGGGTCTTCAACCTAGTAACTCGACCCCTAGGGCAGTGTTTTCTTCATGTCAAGGACCCCCACAATTTAGCCGTGGCCCCCCATCTGAAAATATTTGGTGCCAGGGATATATATATCCCCAGGGGTCCTTGTGGGGATACCAGGGGTCCCCAGCAAAAGTAGTTAATATAACTTCACATTAATTTTAACCACTTTAACCAAATTACATACTTTGGCTATTCAAAAGTGCCGCGCTATGAGCTTGTAGATCTGCTATTTATTTTTTAATCATGAAAATGTGTGCAAATCTTTGAATGTATATTTCAAAGCAAAAATCTTTGCTTCTGGGGGTCCCTGGAACAAAACATTTTGAGGCGGGGTTCCACGGCCAAATACATATAATTTTGGGAGTCCTTGACATGAAAAGGTTTGAGAACCACTGATATAGAGGACCATCACTTCTGTGAAGAAATGCTTGGATACACAAGAGCACTGCGTCCGAACTGGTCATACAATACGAAGCGGTTCAGAAAATAATGTTTTAATTTTATTTTGTATTTATGTTTATTTGACAGGGACAAAACAAAAAAGCATAAATAACGGTTTCATGTTATAAAAACATGAAACCGTTGCATTGAATGTGGTTTCTGGCCGAGGCTAATTTGAGACCCCAGTCCCTGGTTAGGCCTTTCTAAATATCTACCTATAGTTAAAAGATCCAAAAATCCAATCCAATTACAAAAAGCACATAATATGAAGCTCTAATCTAAACAAGTACAAAAGCAACAACATTCCCAAATTACAGTCATGAAAGCAGTGACTTTAACGTTATTAACGTGCATAACATATTAGTGTTTGCAGCTTTGGTTTGATTTCAACCAGTATTTAACTTTTTCATTAAATATTTTTGATCAGTTTCTTTTTTGTTTTAGTTTTTTTGTTAGGGCATTACCAACCATCATCACCAAGGAGTGAGTGAGTGTTGATTTAATCATTTATTTGTTATGAAACAGGAATAGCATAACATAGTTAAGGGTTTCTGATATTTAACCCATTTTTCCAGACCTTGTAGAGCTTGTAGAGCTTGTAGATCTGCAAAAAAAAAATGTATCGTGAAAATGTGTGCAAATCTTATATCTCTGCTGTCTGGCAGAAACCAGCTAACTCCAAAATGTTCATTTTTCAGGAAATGACTAAAACAAAACAAAAAGTGGAGTTAGGAGGTTTTGTTCATCATTGATAAGAACAGCTAAATGGACCTCCAAGCTCTCAATGAGGGGGTCAAAGGGGGGTGGAGCCTGGAGTCCAGCTAACTCCACCCCCCTTTGGTGGACTTGGCTGGTTTAGCAGAAAGTTTGAGGATCCAATGGAGTTAGCTGGTTTTGTCAGAAGCGCTTTTTAATACTTTTCATTGGTTCAATATTTTTTTAATCAACACACAGATGTAAAGGGTGTTCAATAGCACTGATTTATGGAAAAAAAATGCAACGACAGCAACGATATACTCTTTTAAAGCAAACATTTTTACCTCAAATCTTTGCTTCTGGGGGTGCCTGGAACAACATATTGAGATGGGGGTCGGCGGCGGCCAAATACATATAATTTTGGGGGTCCTTGACATGAAAAAGATTGAGAACCTTCAACCACTGATATAGAAACATAGGTTTTTCAGAATACTGTTGGGATTTAGAAGACATTTGTAGCTTCAGGTCTTAATGGGTTAAAGCACTTTGGCTAAATGTGTTCAAAACTGGTGCGTCATGAAATCTAGATAGTTACATTATATTTGTTGTAAACGAGCATTGCCAAATAGTTTCCTCTGTGCTGACCTGTGAGGGGTCCACTGAGAAGCTGTTGCCAATGTGCCGTGGAGTTATGGAAAGGTTACGGCTGGCCTGTCAACGCGCACACACACGCACGCACGCACGCACGCACGCACGCACGCACGCACGCACGCACGCACGCACGCACGCACGCACGCACACACACACACACACACACACACACACACACACACACACACACACAGACACACAGACACACACACTAGACAGTTGCTATAGAATGTGGATAGAAAGTCAGGCTTGGCTCATCCAACGTGTCGGACAAGGCAGTAATTATAAGTCAGTGAGTGTCAACTAGCATGTCACTCTGCTGTGATTTGTGGTTTTAAGTGTACTTTGAGAGGGGGAGGGACTCAAGTAGGAGAACAGGTTATATCTTGTTTACCATTATGCTTCAACACACACACACACACACACACACACACACACACACACACACACACACACACACACACACACACACACACACACACACACACACACACACACACACACACACACACACACACACACACACACACACACACACACACACACACACACACACACAACACACACACACACACACACACACATGCCCGAAGGGCGCCAGTCCAGTAAGAATGAATTCAACTCAACGAGTGTGCTAATGTAACCACCTGGAGCAAAAGAGCCATTCTTTGTCCATTCCAGTGGAGGAATGCGTTCAAACACATCATCAGTGTTGTTTCCTGGAGTCACTGGGTGTTTCGGGTCTTGCAACAGACACCCTCCTCCAGGCGACCCGACCGAGGCTGATCAGACCCCGGCCTGTGTCCAAGTGGTACTGCCCCCACTGTCTCTTGGGGGTTTAGGGTGGCAGGTGAGATAGCAGCAGGTGTTGGTGACACTAGGAGGCTCTAGGCACTGTGAGTTGCCTCCGGGCCTGGCTCCTCCTTCGTCTGACCAGAAGTGGGCATTCTTCTGTGCGTTGCGTCGTCATTGCTGCTGGGCAAGAACATCTCATTCTGCCTTGATGGATTTTTAACCGCGCTCTTCGTGGTCGCTCCAATGAACATAAACTATTTTAGGGAACTGTAATTGTTGTTTAAAAATATATACCTATAAAACCTTATACGTCTTTGACCCATGTAGAGTCAAACATGTACACACATCACAATTTATTTTGACAGAAAGTGCTATGATGTCTGTCTGTCTGTCTGTCTGTCTGTCTGTCTGTCTGTCTGTCTGTCTGTCTGTCTGTCTGTCTGTCTGTCTGTCTGTCTGTCTGTCTGTCTGTCTGTCTGTCTGTCTGTCTGTCTGTCTGTCTGTCTGTCTGTCTGTCTGTCTGTCTGTCTGTCTGGTGAATTGTGTGTAATATGAACATTCAATTAAAATAAGCAATTATTCAGTGGAAATAGCAGATCTGCCCCGTTGCAACAGTATCTGTTGCTAAGTGATTCGGTGAAGAGGGGGGGGGACCGAGTACAGACCCCTGGGGGACCCTGGTCAAGTATATAGGGTTTAAGTTGTTAAAGTTGATAACACACACGCGCGCGCGCACGCACGCACGCACGCACGCACGCACGCACGCACGCACGCACGCACGCACGCACGCACGCACGCACGCACGCACGCACGCACACACACACACACACACACACACACACACACACACACACACACACACACACACACACACACACACACACACACACACACACACACACACACGCTAGACCGTCTAGAGGATTGCTATAGAATGTGGATAGAGAGTCAGGTTTGGCTCATCCAACATGTCGGACAAGGCAGTGATTAGTCAGTGAGTGTCAACTAGCATGTCACTCTGCTGTGATTTGTGGTTTTAGGTGGAGGGACAAGTAGGAGAACAGGTTATATCTTGTTTACCATTATGTTTCACACACACACACACACACACACACACACACACACACACACACACACACACACACACACACACACACACACACACACACACACACACACACACACACACACACACACACACATGCTCGAAGGGCGCCGGTCTAGTAAGATTTCATTTAACTCAAAGAATGTACAAATGTAACCACCTGGAGCCTTGAGCCATTCTTTGTCTATCTCAGTGGAGGAATGCATTCAACCTGGGAACTGGACAGCCTGTATGACCTGTAAATGCTTAAGCAAGTGGAGAAAACTGTCACAGTTCGGACTTCGCCTCACCTCCGGCCCCGCCCCCCCCCCTCTCGTCACTAACTTTGTGCCTGTTTGTGAGTCAGTTTTGAGCCTTTGATTGTCCGCGGCTCTCGCGGCTGGTGGCCCTTGTGCCTAATGACTTTGCTTTATAATTATCTCCCAGCCGTTGGCCTGTGCTTGGACATTGTATTGTTTGTGTGTGCTACCTGTCCTGTGTGTCTTCCCTCTACGTTTGAGGGTTCTGTATTGTTCTACTGAAGTAAAGCCCTTTGTTTACCCGTCTCTCTTCGTCCGTGGTGCTCGACCAAGTCTCAAGAGGCTCTTGCCTCTTGAGACTTGGTCAAGTGAATATTGTCAGACTGTGCTAAATAATAATAATAATAATAATAATAATAATAATAATAATAATAATAATAATAATAATAATAATAATAATAATAATAATAAGCTCAAAATGGCCGTGTGAGCTTTTAAATCTGCTAGTTTCACTGAATATTCGCCCCAGTTAATAATCGTGCCACTACTGCCACAGAAGGCCAGTTCTCAACTCATCTGATTGGGCCGTGGGGTAAGAACAGCGTAACGTGAATAGTCTATTTCGAGGTGAATGTGTTTCAACTCGGGGCGTCCAGGGTGTGAAAGCAGCAAAAAGCTTCACTCACATTGATAGCCGTCACCTGATAGCCAGGTAAGACATTGTGCTGCCAGAGAACAACTGTCTTTGGAGCAAGTGTTCATTTTGACAGCACATTTTCATGTAGCTTCAGTCATTTGAATACAATTCCATTTAGTTTCAGTCACATTTTAGTCATCTGAAATGTTTCAGTTTTAGTTGACTAAATATATCTACAGTCGATGTAGTCGACACTACATTATTTTAGCAGGCCTTGTGTCATTATTATACCGTCATTATGCTCCATACAAGCTCGACGCGCTGTGAGCTCATAGCTATTTTAGGACCGTGACGCCCACGCGCTACCAAGCATAAAATGCTTGTCTTAGTTATTATACTGGATCTCTTCTCCACTAGTCTCCTAGTATTTTTATTCTACTTTTTATTTGTTTAACCCTTTAAGACCTGAGGCCGCTTCTAAAAAAAAATCTAAATCCTAAAAGTTTTTTGGAAAAAAAATATAAAAAATAAATGTTCACGTTTTTTCAAAAATAGCAGATCTACAAGCTCATAGCGCGGCACTCGGTGCCGCGCTATGAGCTTGTATATCTGCTATTTTTGAATAGCCAAAGACATCTAAAGTGACACAGATGCGTTCCAGGTATCAATGGGTTAAATTGACAAAATATTTTGTGATTGTTTAGCTTACTTTGTTATTGTGTTTTTATGTCGTTTTCGTCAGTGAAAAAAGGTCGTCAAAGAAACATTTGCCGTTTAGTCAACAAAATGAACACAGATTTGGAACAGTTTTGACTGACTCCTGAGAAAAGATTCTGTCAGATCTGAGTCTGGGGTTCATTTGTGTCGTTTCTGCTTTTATTGATTGATTGATTGATTGATTGATTGATTGATTGATTGATTGATTGATTGATTGATTGATTGATTGATTGATTGATTGATTGATTGATCGATCGATCGATCGATTGATTGATTGATTGATTGATTGATCGATCGACGATCGATCGATCGATCGATCGATCGATTGATTGAACATTATATTGACTATTTAAAGGTACAGCAATCACAAAAAAGTAAATACAATTTATATTCCTTTTAGGCTATTGATCTATCGATTATACATACATATTTAGTATTCATCTTACTTCAGTTATATTGATATATGACTGTATGCTGATGTGTCTGAATGTAATGTTGTAGCAAGGGAAGTAAATGATGTACCCTGTAATGTCAGTGTTTTAAATAAACTAAACACTGAGGAGCAAAGCTTCTGTGCGGACTTTTATTCTATTATACTGTTATTCTGTGTCCAGCACCAGCAAGGAACTGGATGTGCCCAACCCACTTGTTTTGAACAAGTGAATGAGTCTGATAATATTTCTTATGAGTTGAGTACACCTTCAGTGTAGTTATTAAGCAGCAGGCTCATACAGCAAGGTCAAGTAGCCATTCCTCTGTAGGCAAGCTTCAGACCCAGACAGCAAGATGACAAGTTATAAGGTTTTCTGAACGCAAGGAGAACGTTTCTCGTATCAGGCGTCAGTATTCTGGCTAGGGCAGTGACTCTGGCCTCGGCGTATAGCATTAGCCTTCCATTCCCAGTCACCAGTGGTGTAAAGTAAATGAGTACATTTAATCAAGTACTGTACTTAAGTACACTTTTGAGGAATTTTAAATACTTTTACTTCTACTCCATTACTTCTCAGAGGAAAATATTGTACTTTTACTCCACTACAATTATTTGACAGCTTTAGTTACTAGTTACTCTGCAGATTTAGATTATTATCACAAAACATACATTAACCACTTCAGCCCTATATATATTTCGGCCATTTGAAAATAGCCGATCTACAAGCTCACAATGCATCGCGATCCGACACATTTTGAGCTTGTAGATCTGCTATTTTCAAAATATTTGTATACATTATGAACTTGTGAAATGGGACATTCTGCAGAATGAGTACTTTTACTTTTGGCACTATAAGTACATTTTTATGCCAATACTTTCGTACCCCGTCCACCTTTCCTTCCTTCATCTCCTTCCATCCCTTTTCCTTCTATTCTTTACTCTTATTTTCTCATTTTTATATTTCTCATTATTATATTACATAATTATTGTCATATTATTGTCATCTTTTGTGTTGAATACATGTTCTAAACTGCATATTAGTGTCAACTCTTTATTCTCTCACCAAAGGAAATGTTCAATTCCCAGAACTCACTCACTCACGCACACACACACACACACACACACACACACACACACACACACACACACACACACACGCACACACACACACACACACACACACACACACACACACACACACACACACACACACACACACACACACACACACACACACACACACACACACACACACACACACACACACACACACACACACACACACACACACACACACACACACACACACACACACACACACATGAGCTCTAGTATGTCATCATCAAAATAAAGTCCTGAATTTTAGTTGGTAAAGAACTGTCATGTGTGTAAAACCTCATACTTTACTCACTTTGAATCACTGCCTGCACTGCACTACCACTCTCCCTCCAGCTGCCCGTTGGACACCGGCCTACTCAGGAACAATGCAAATAGGGAATGCATGCCCCACCCTGTTATGCCATACCCATTACCCTGTATACCTGTCTGTCTGTCTGTCTGTCTGTCTGTCTGTCTGTCTGTCTGTCTGTCTGTCTGTCTGTCTGTCTGTCTGTCTGTCTTTTTTCTGTCTGTCTGTCTGTCTGTCTGTCTGTCTGTCTGTCTGTCTGTCTGTCTGTCTGTCTGTCTGTCTGTCTGTCTGTCTGTCTGTCTGTCTGTCTGTCTGTCTGTCTGTCTGTCTGTCTGTCTGTCTGTGTCCCTAGTGTGCCCATATATGGAGATCTCTGTATCTGTCTGTCTGCCTGTGTCCCTTTTATGGCCATACATGGAGAAATAATGAATATTAGTCAATGAAATAATTTGTTTTATCTGAACACTGTTTTCTTTTCCTTTAATCCTCATAGTCCATCATAGTTTGTACAAAGGTGAACTGGTGTGTACAGTACATCCACCCCAAAGTGGGCTCAGGTGCAGGTTTAAAAAATAACTATAATGTGTCACAGCATTGAGACGCGCTTTGAGCTTGAAGATCGGCTACTTTTGTTGTTTTTGTGTAATGAAGTAGGGCATTAGCACACACACACACACACACACACACACACACACACACACACACACACACACACACACACACACACACACACACACACACACACACACACACACACACACACACACACACACACACACACACACACACACACACACACACATTCTGTAGCTGGTTGAGGCATGTCAAACACTGTTCAGTGACAAAGATGCTTCGGAGCAATGTTGACATAACTCTCAATCAATCAATCAAGCTTTATTTATACGGCACAATTCAGACAACAAGTGCAGTTCAATGTGCTTCACAGGAAGAAAAGAAAAGTTCAAGAAAAGAAAAAAATAGAAAATAAAAAGCAGAGATGCATATAAATACATAAATACATGCATTTAAAAAATTATAATAATACAAATAATTTAAAAGAACAAGTAAAGCAGGCACGTCCATAGGAAGCATTGCTGACAAGTATGCAGGTGCATTCCCATTACATGACTTCAAAACCAGTAAAAGGATCTTAAAATCTATTCTAAAACTGACAGGCAACCAATGCAGGGACCTTAAAATAGGCGTAATGTGTGCTATCCGTCTGGTCTTTGTCAACACACGTGCTGCTGCATATTTTTCTGCTGCTCTCCAGACAGGAGAGAATTACAGTAATAAAGCTTGCTGGTGATAAAACAATGAATGAATTTCTCAGTGTCAGCCTGGGACAGAAATGGTCGGACTTTGGCAATGTTTCTTAAATGGTAAAATGATGTTCAAATCAGAGTAAAAAATGACACCCAGGTTTTTGACCTGATAGGTGAGCCCACAATTTCTCCTATATACATTTCGGCCATTTGAAAATAGCCGATCTAGAAGCATTTTGAGCTTGTAGATCTGCTATTTTCAAATGATTATACATTTTATACATTTGAAAGTTTGTTTTTGCAGTTGGCTTTTAACATTGTTGCATGTAATTCTTTGGATGTACCGCTGTGTGTACTAGCTATATAGTAGTGTACCCTGTTGGATGGGTCTGTAGACTGGTAGTGACCCAACCAACATGGTGAATCTTGGCCACGCCCCCCAAATCACTCCCCCACCCAAGCGAACTTTGCCAGCCCTATTGAGGTGTGCACCTGGGCCTGACCCTTCCCCCACTATGGAGGAGGGGCAGGTTCCTGCATATACTGTCAGTTCCCCAGGCCAGGCTGTCTTCCTGAGAAAGCAACCCTCCGAGGTTAGAGACATAAAAACAGTTTTTGTTACACAGACTCTTATGCCTGTGCATTTCACATAATTTGTTACACAGACTCTTATGCCTGTGCGTTTCACATAATTGGTCTCACCTAAGTTCATTCATCTAGATTTGTGTCCATTCATCAAGTGACCTGCAACATTTTATTTTCCACCCTGAAGGAGACATTGCTGTTGGTGTCCATGGCCAAGGATATTCTCATGACTCTGGACAACGTAGCAGACAGAAGTCTCCTGTGATACCTGCTGACATTTCAAGGTAGGCCACCCATTCAAACCGGGAACACATCATGTGTCATTTTAAGATTTCTTTGGCTATTCAAAAATAGCAGATCTACAAGCTCAAAGTGAGCTTGTACATCATGCTATTTATTTGAAAAATTGTGAAAAATTGTGCAAATCTTTGTATATATATATAATATATATATATATATATATATATATATATATATATATATACATTTTTAACTAAAATCTTTGCTTCTGGGGTCCCTGGAACAACATATTTTGAGATGGGGGTCCGTGGCCAAATACATATAATTTTGGGGGCCCTTGACATGAAAAAGGTTTGAAAACCACGTATATTAGCAAAGTTTTTCGGAAAACTGTTAGGATTTTGAAGACATTTGTAGTTTTTCAAAAATAGCAGACTACAAGCTCATAGAGCGGCACTCGGTGTGTTACATAGTGTGTTTAACAAAGGTTCTGCCTACGTCATACATGGGAAACTGGCGGCCTGGGGGCCACATGCGGCCCCCACCTTCACTTAATGCGGCCCCTTATCGGAGATGTACAAGCTCAAAACGCGTCGCACTGAGACACGTTTTGAGCTTGTAGATCGGCTATTTTTGCTACTTTTGTGTGACATAGAATGGCGAAGTAGGCCATTAATTTATGAAAAAGGTTAAAATACTGAGATAAGGGGTGTCTGCCATACGGTACATGCAATGTGGCCCTCTGGAGTGAGTGTGGGTGAGAGTCATACTCACACTGCGATTTAGATTTAAAGGGATATTTCACTTTCAAACATGTTTGGAGGTCATTTTAACGCCTACTCTGGCTTTTGTGAACACCCCAGACAGTTTTTAAGTTGCTTGATTCAGTATTAAGATATTTGATATTCATTTGATCTGACACGCACACAGAGCATTTAAGGAGGGGATTTTCTACAGCCGATATACAAGCTCACAATGTGTCACGGTGCGACGTGTTGTGAGCTTGTAGATCTGCTATTTTCACTTGATTTGAAACAGGACCTAAGTGGTTAATTCATAATATGTTTGATGAGTCCCTTCCTAGAAATATAGAGGAGTCAAAAGTACCATGTTTCTATTTGAGATGTGTGAAATCCATGCAAAAACAATACAAATGAAAACCTTCAAGTACAGTACTAAAGTAAATGTTGTGACTTACTGTGTACCACTATGCTATTGAGGTGTGCACCTGGGCCTGACCCTTCCCCCACTATGGAGGAGGGGCAGGTTCCTGCATATACTGTCAGTTCCCCAGGCCAGGCTGTCTTCCTGAGAAAGCAACCCTCCGAGGTTAGAGACATAAAAACAGTTTTTGTTACACAGACTCTTATGCCTGTGCGTTTCACATCATTTGTTACACAGACTCTTATGCCTGTGCGTTTCACATAATTGGTCTCACCTAAGTTCATTCATCTAGATTTGTGTCCATTCATCAAGTGACCTGCAACATTTTATTTTCCACCCTGAAGGAGACATTGCTGTTGGTGTCCATGGCCAAGGATATTCTCATGACTCTGGACAACGTAGCAGACAGAAGTCTCCTGTGATACCTGCTGACATTTCAAGGTAGGCCACCCATTCAAACCGGGAACACATCATGTGTCATTTTAAGATTTCTTTGGCTATTCAAAAATAGCAGATCTACAAGCTCAAAGTGAGCTTGTAGATCATGCTATTTATTTGGAAAATGGTGAAAATTTGTGCAAATCTTTGTATATATATATATATATATATATATATATATATATATATATATATATATATATATACATTTTTAACTAAAATCTTTGCTTCTGGGGTCCCTGGAACAACATATTTTTAAATGGGGGTCCGTGGCCAAATACATATAATTTTGGGGGCCCTTGACATGAAAAAGGTTTGAAAACCACGTATGTTAGCAACGTTTTTCAGAAAACTGTTAGGATTTTGAAGACATTTGTAGTTTTTCAAAAATAGCAGATCTACAAGCTCATAGCGCGTGCCGCGCTATGAGCTTGTAGATCTGCTATTTTTGAATAGCCAAAGAAATCTAAAAATGACACACAGATGCGTTCCCGGTCTGAATTGGTTAACAGCCACACCTTAGTTTCCTAGGGCTTTGTGGGCATCACTTCCTGTCGATTTGATCAGGTATCAGGGATCAAATCGACAGGAAGTGATGCCCACAACGCCCTAGGAAACTTGTGGATAGTTTTGTGTTGTTAAAAGTGGAACATTCAGTGCAATGTGTTTTTTGCTCCCACCATGGCTGTTAGTATTGTGAATATTGCTAGTAGAACATTATAACATACATACACACACACACACAACAGCAACAACGGCAACACGATAATGTATCATTCTACGAAAACGTGCCATTTTCCATTTTCAATGATTTTTAAAATACCATTTTAAACGTTTTTAAGTCCTTTTTTTAGATGAAGTAGATCCGTACCTATCAGAAACATGAGCCGTGCCATCTCAGGCAATTTTATTTTTTGTATTGGGGGGAGAGTGAGGGAGAGAGAGAGAGAGAGAGGGGGGAGGTGAGAAAGACAGCGAGAGAGAGAGAGAGGGAGGGGGGGCGGTGAGAAAAAGAGAGAGAGAGAGAGAGAGAGAGAGAGAGAGAGAGAGAGAGAGAGAGAGAGAGAGAGAGGGAGGGGGGGCGGTGCAAAAAAGAGAGAGGGCGAGAGAGAGAGAGAGAGAGAGAGAGAGAGAGAGAGAAAGAGAAAGAGAGAGAGGGGACTGGTTAGAACTGGTTTGGTCGAAACCATAAGAAACAAACAAGTTCACTTCTCTCTCTATGGGGGTGAGGTTGAGTATCCATCTTGGAATCTGAAGGTTCCTGGTTCAATTCCTGGCTCCTCCTGGCTGTGTGTCAAAGTGTCCTTGAGCAAGACACTGAACCCCTAACTTCTCCTGATGAGCAGGTTGTTACCTCACATGACTGCCACTGCTGTGTGTGTGTGTGTGTGTGTGTGTGTGTGTGTGTGTGTGTGTGTGTGTGTGTGTGTGTGTGTGTGTGTGTGTGTGTGTGTGTGTGTGTGTGTGTGTGTAGGGCTGTCACAATCATGACATTTTACTTGATGATTAATTGTCACACAAATGTGTGATTAACAATTGAATTGTGTTTTTGGCATCGGTATATATAAATGGTATATATAAATGGTATATATTAATACAAAATCACACCCAGTGTGAGTAAGCGGTGCCTACTCTGTTTGATGAGTGTGTGCTGGCATTCAGGCGGTAATAATCCATTTGATGAGTGGGTGCTGGCATTCAGGCGGTGCTACTCTATTTGATGTGTGTGTGAGGCGGTACTACTGTATTTGATGTGTAGGTGCTTGTATTCAGGCAGTACTATTCTATTTGATGTGTGGGCGCTGGTATTCAGACGGTACTACTCGATTTGATGCGTCAAAAACAAGTCACTACAGGGGACACGGGCGTTGCCAAAATAACAAGAGAAGCAGCTAGGGAAAACAAAGACAGACTAACTAACTAACTACCTCGTAACTCAGGGGGGGCAACTTTGATGATGGAGAGGGCCACTGTATGAAAACGTGTTTTGAAATTGTAGATCTGCAAGATCTAGAATCCTGAGAACTAAGTGGTGGAGTCAGGTAATGGGTTGATTGACAGCAGATGAGGAAGTGACTTCAGACCTGCAGAGAACGATAGAGGGAAGGAGAGACAGGGGGAGGAATACACAGAATTCTCTTATGTCATCAGTATGCCCATATATGAGCATGCCCCCTTTTGTGCCCCTATATGGAGCTGACTGATTTGTGTGCTGATGTCATTGAGGTTAGACAACACACTCCATATCTGGGCGTAGCGCAGCTGAATTGGGAATCATGGTGACATGAGCGTGATGTCAGAGGTCCATCCGCCCGCCGGCCTGTCCTCCCTTAAGCCAATTTTGATAGGATAACACAACCCACGGATAAGTTACACAGCATTAATTTAAAGCATTCTGTCTTTGGTTATACTTAAAATAAGATATTATCAATGTTGCTGCTGTTTTGGACAAATGCAATGTCAGACACTGTACGTATGTCATGAACAGTGGTGGACAGTAACGGAGTAAATGTACTTGAGTACTGTACTTGAGTACAGATTCTGAGGATCTGTACTTTACTTGAGTATTAGATTTTTTTTGATACGTATTACTCTTACTTGAGTACATTTCCAAGACAAATATTTTACTTTTACTCAAGTATATTTCTAGGAAGGCTATAAAGTACTGAGTACTTTTAAGCCCACTCCACATCCACAACAATGTTTCGCCATGCATGTTGCAAGGAGTTGCAACATGCAACTACTTGCAACTATTACAACCATTAACCGCAATGGCAGTTGCAAGGAGTTGCAACATGCAACTACTTGCAACCATTTAACCCCAATGGCAGTTGCAAGGAGTTGCATCGGTGTGGTTGACCTTAAAACAGTTTTGTTGCAAGGAGTTGTGACTAGTTGCATTGGTGCGGTTTGGCCTTTAGGTTGGCTGTTTTTTTCTTCCCTAAAATGCAATTGGCCTAACTTCTTCTCTACTAGCCGTGTTTCTGGCTTCCCCCTCCGCTCTCCTCTTTGTTACATCTTGTATGGGTGTATAGGAGTAAAAGTATTTAGTTCTGGTTCCTCAGTCATTTCTATGTTTTTATAGGTGTTTCTGAAGGCTTTGTATAACATCTACAAGCAAGCACATCAGTGCATGCAGTGCAGGAGGTGGTTTCAGAGAGTTACAGTACTTCTCTGAAACAAGAGTTACAAGGTCCTATAAATTCATTGTGAAAACATTACAGCAATTCATTGATATCAAAATTAAGAAATGTACTTCTACTTTTACTTTTACTTGTACTTTAAGTATTTTTCAAAGCATGTACTTTGGAATACTTATATTTATACTTAAATATAATACTGTATATTTAAAAACAATTACTTTTTTACTCTTACTTGAGTAACATTTTGACTGAGCTACTTTTACTTATAATGGAGTGAATTTGACGAAGGAGTATCTGTACTC
>NC_137607.1:9416823-9446823 GCF_963280865.1 Gymnoscopelus braueri
TTCATGTAGAGGCCACACGTCTATGAAATCAACCTAATCTGAAGAAAAATATATTATATCTGTAATGTCACGCAGACATACTATACTAAATCCTAAAGTGTAGCAGCGACCTCTCTGATTGGTGGAGCCTGTGTAACCAGGTCCCCCCAACGCAAAGGTCACAGTTTCTGTTCCTAGCGTTAGCTACTTAAAACAGTACGCTTTTTTAAACCAACATTACATGTAGGAAGTTACCCTCCACACACAACCACACCTTGGCAAATAAGCTGCCAAATATTAAGCAAATATCGTTTTGTATATAATTTAAATAAAAAATATGATTTGTGGGAAATATTAAGAGCCTATATTGTGAATTGGTTATTGCGTGGCAAAAGTTAAACGCACCATTGTGTTGCTTCATCAGGGTGACTAAGGTCAGTGTTTAATCGACATGGATTTACTTTCACTGACCTGTCTATACATTATATAAATCCAAATAGTTCTTAACTAAATGTAGAAATAACTATACATTCATGTGTATTCTCTGATGTACATAACTTCAACTGAAACGCCCAGAATTCAAACCCGGTTGATTGATTTTTACTGACTCCCACTGACTTCCACTTTCACAATAAGTGTGTAATCATACAATGGCAGCAATGAGAATCTCTCTCAACACCCTTTAGGCCTAACCACTAGCCTAAAGGGGAACAACCTCCCAGGCCCAGACAGTATGCATAACTAATAGAAGCCCAGGCTTCATGACACAATCCTCTTCAAGGTCATTTAATATGATCTGTAACACAGTGTAAATGTCATGACATTAAAATCAATAACTGAAATCTAAAGTTGTTGTTTAATTGAATGATTCTAAAGTGTCAAACTCTATGACAGTGGTTCTCAAACAGTTTCATGTCAAGGACCCACAATGCATTTGGCCACGGACCCCCATCTGAAAATATCTTGTGCCAGGGACCCCCATACAAGAAAAAGCCGATCTAAAAGATCACACTGTGTTGCGGTGCGTTGTGAGCTTGTAGATCGGCTATTTTCAAATAGCCAGTGTAGGGTTTAAGTTTTTAAAGCTTGATTCTATATTAACTAATTCAGCTGGGGACCCCCTGGAACGCCCTTACGGACACTTGGGGGTCCCCAGACCCCACTTTAAGAACCAGTGCTCTATGAATCAATGGGAGCCTGAGAAATATGACACAGCGTGTTTAAAACACTTGGTCAAAATGTCTGCATTCATTCCACATTCATTTCACCACCATCCTCACAGTGACAGCAGTGGACTCATATGAGGACTGAATTATAAAATGTAATTTAACACTAAAGGAGAACATGGAAAATATATGCACACACGCACGCACGCACGCACGCACGCACGCACGCACGCACGCACGCACGCACGCACGCACGCACGCACGCACGCACGCACGCACACACACACACACACACACACACACACACACACACACACAGAAAGCTACACTAGAAGCAAAGATCATGTGATCTGAAAGTTGTATTCCTGTTTTATCGTCTTTTCTAAGAACAGTTGTAATTTTCCACTTCAGTGTCCCTTGTTCTAGAGCAGCAGTGGCGCAGCCAGAACGCTAGTATAGGCTGGGCCTGAGCAGGAGCGGGTGGGCACGCATGCATGCATGTGCCCCGACCCGTGCGCGCGCTTTGTGCGCGAGCGCGGAAATTTGTGGTTATTGTGGTTATATTGGGCGTTTTTTTGTTACTTTATGTCGGTTTTAGGGTTAGGGTTAGGGTTGGGTTAGGGTTATGTTATTTAATTCTTATTTTTGCATGATTTTACCGATTGTTTTTATCCAAAAATTAATTATAAAAAAATAAAAAATAAAATAATATATTATTATTTTTTTGCAAAATCGGTTGGGTGGGCCAGCTCTCTATGTGGGTGGGCCACGGCCCACCCAGGCCCACCCATGGCTGCGCCCCTGTAGAGCATATATATATTGTGAGCATGTAGATCTGCTATTTTCACAATATTTCCCTCATTCTTACGTAATGATTGAAATGTGTCCAATTTGGTATTAAAAGGTGTTAAAAGTCCTTAAATTGTCACTTTATAAATATGCAGATACCCTGTATACACTTATATTGTATCTTGGTTTGTTTACTGTTGAGTGAGAAAACAATGTTGCACATTAAGCTAATCATCTGGGGACCCACCAAAATAATTTGGGGACCCCCCTGGTCCCAACCCACAGGTTGAGAACCAGTGTTCTAGAGTACAGATATACATGCTGACTCTTGCTGAGCCTTTGAGCAAGAGTATTTTCGTTTTTTTTTTTTTTAAGTTGATCAATTAAGTAAAGGGAAAATAATGTACAAGTTCCAAACATCACTCTGGACAGTGTGTAGCATATGGACCTGGACAGTATGTTTGATAAATAACAGACCATGCACAGATCAGGTTATTCAACATTCATTTAAAATGCTTCTGTCTTTGCTGTTTTGCACAAATACAATGTCAGACACTGTAATAATGTAATATACGTAACGTATATTACATTATTACAGTGTCTGACATTGTATTTGTGACATTGTCTTATTGCTTAAAGGTACTGTACATTAAAAAGTAATACATAAATTAATTCATGAATCAGGTGATACAACATTCATTTAAAATGCTTCTGTCTTTGGTTGTACTCAATTCATATTAATGAATGAATGATTGAATACATGAATACATGAATCACATCTAGTTCTGGCAGCTACACAGCCCTCACATCTAGAGTTCTGGCTGCTACACAGCCCTCACATTTAGAGTTCTGGCTGCTACACAGCCCTCACATCTATACGTTCTGGCTGCTACACAGCCCTCACATCTATATGTTCTGGCTGCTACACAGCCCTCACATCTATACGTTCTGGCTGCTACACAGCCCTCACATCTATTCGTTCTGGCTGCTACACAGCCCTCACATCTATACGTTCTGGCTGCTACACAGCCCTCACATCTATTCGTTCTGGCTGCTACACAGCCCTCACATCTAGAGTTCTGGCTGCTACACAGCCCTCACATCTATACGTTCTGGCTGCTACACAGCCCTCACATCTATTCGTTCTGGCTGCTACACAGCCCTCACATCTATACGTTCTGGCTGCTACACAGCCCTCACATCTATACGTTCTGGCTGCTACACAGCCCTCACAGCCGATCTACCAGCTCATTTTCACTATTTTAAAATGTTTATCAAATAGTAAAAGATGCCCAAAAAGTTTAGGCACAAAGGGTAAGGCGAGCAAGATAGGGCCCGTAGAGTTCTGGCTGCTACACGGCGCTATGGTAGAGGGTCATTCCAAATAGCGCTGAAACCAATCTTACTCCAATTGGGCAAAGGAGGGGGGGGGGGGGGCTATAGCAATCATTCAAAAACATGAAATGCTACTTTGTGAGTATTTATTTTCAATGTATGTCATACGTCCTTGTGAAAATAGCCGATCTACGAGCTCACAACCTTTCGTATCGCAAAGCGTTATGAGCTTGTAGATCAGCTATTTTCAGAAGTTAGAGTCCCGGGGAGACATCAAATTTCTCTTATGGGTCTCGAGCTACATGGTTGTGAACCACTGATCTAGAGTAGTGTTAGTGAAACAGGGGCTTGGTTCATGACAGAAGGAAAGACTTCATGCTCATCAACAGACGCCAACAGTGTGGCCATATAGCTCAAAGAGTACAGTGGCAGCCTGGAACGTCAATGGTTCGATTCCTATCCTGTTAATTGCATGGTCTTCTTTCACTCAAGTTCAATCTATTGTGTTTCTATGGCTTATTGTGCATTATTGCATATTGCAATATTTGCTAAATATATTATTTTGAAATCCTGCCATTTAGGCCTGTCGAACACCTCTGACATGTGCGTTAAAGCTGTGAGATGGAAATATGCATTATTTGTCACAGTACATTGTTTGTTTAGTATACTTTTGTGACTGTCTGCTTGTGGTTAATTGTCTTATTGGCTTATGTACTTTGCAGACAGAGACTGGTTTTATTCAGGGTTAGTGCTAAATGTAAGTTTATTTAGGATGATGTACTTGCAGTGCTCACAGTGTTCGATGTGCGCAGGGGGAAACGTTTTTCCTACAGCACCGCAGACAGCGACTCTGGCAATACCGTCACATAAAACACACTACTATGGCGTTGTTTTACTAACAACAGACTGCTTTGGCTGCCAGGCTTAGCTGATACAGCAATTCTATTAACAGAAATCTTTTTAGAAATAAGTGCAGAATTGTCGTGTGCTCAGGTTGCAATGTATTATCAAATAGCCTAAACACAATAGGATTTGCGCACACACAGTGGCCAGCAGGCTATACGGCACAGAGACCCATCAGAACAAATAGGCTATACAGTATGGCAAGTCACCGACTATCAAAAGTTCAAAACATATTACAGTTTGGCAGTTGAAAGGCACAGCGGCCTGTCAGAACACAATACAGTTACAGTAAACTAAAGCATTAGCAGTTGGCACAGCGGCCAGAACACAATGCAGTAGACTATAGCATGGCAGCCCATCAGGACATAAACAGTCTGGCACAGCGCAAAACATGTTGTGTTTAATATACACAACAAGTCGAGAGCAATTTCTTCTTTACAAAACCCAAGCCAGCCAGGGTAATACACATTCCAGTACAATAAAGCTTTTAACCAAATAAATGAGCTATTACCTTTTTACCTTACACTATTCCAAATGTGATCTTGAGCTCTGGGGTCATGATAATTCCCTCATGTCAACAACTCTTTACACTACTTTACACATTCAGGTGGCGATGTATCAACGCTAGTTGCTTCTGTGCTTTTCTTAATTGATTTGGGCCCACCAAAGAAATCAGACATTTGTTTGTTTGCGCCCCACGCGTAAAATATTTATATGAATAACGTAGACAGAGGTTTTTACTTATTATTTTTTTTCCATCATTCCTTCGTTCTCAACATCCTTAACCGAGGGGGGGGGGGGGGCACCACTAGTTCCTAGTCTTTATCACCATTGTTTCTATTTTCTCTCCCTGACAAAGTGGTTTTATTTTTATTTCCATTTCAGACTTGACATGACAGAAAAGACAAGTTGCTGATCGGGTGAAGCAGAGTCGTTGGTGGTTGGTGGTTTGATTGAGCAACACAATGGTAAGTTTGAGCGATTTTTCCTACGATACCATACAAGACATAAACAAGGGATAATTGATAGTGAGCCATAGCCTGGTAAACCCTCCCTCCGGAAATCTCATTTCCATTTGATTCCAGGAGTGAGTCTGGCCTGATCGCCCATTCTGCAATATGGGCTGTGGGCTGGAGTTGGGCGGGAGTAATACCGTTGACTGACAACCCCTTCAGCCAATGAACGCACGCACGCACGCACGCACGCACGCACGCACGCACGCACGCACGCACGCACGCACGCACGCACGCACGCACGCACGCACGCACGCACGCACGCACGCACGCACGCGCGCACACACACACACACAAACACACACACACACACACACACACACACACACACACACACACACACACACACACACACACACACACACACACACACACACACACACACAGAAAGCTACACTAGAAGCAAAGATCATGTGATCTGAAAGTTGTATTCCTGTTTTATCGTCTTTTCTAAGAACAGTTGTAATTTTCCACTTCAGTGTCCCTTGTTCTAGAGCAGCAGTGGAGCAGCCAGAACGCTAGTATAGGCTGGGCCTGAGCAGGAGCGGGTGGGCACGCATGCATGCATGTGCCCCGACCTGTGCGCGTGCTTTGTGCGCGAGCGCGAAAATGTGTGGTTATTGTGGTTATATTGGGCGTTTTTTTGTTACTTTATGTCGGTTTTAGGGTTAGGGTTAGGGTTTGGTTAGGGTTATGTTATTTAATTCTTATTTTTGCCTGATTTTACCGATTTTTTTATCCAAAAATTAATTATAAAAAAATAAAAAATAAAAAATAATATTATTATAATTTTTTTGCAAAATCGGTTGGGTGGGCCAGCTCTCTATGTGGGTGGGCCACGGCCCACCCAGGCCCACCCATGGCTGCGCCCCTGTAGAGCATATATATATTGTGAGCATGTAGATCTGCTATTTTCACAATATTTCCCTTGTTCTTACGTAATGATTGACAATGTGTCCAATTTGGTATTAAAAGGTGTTAAAAGTCCTTAAATTGTCACTTTATAAATATGCAGATACCCTGTATACACTTATATTGTATCTTGGTTTGTTTACTGTTGAGTGAGAAAACAATGTTGCACATTAAGCTAAGTACAGATATACATGCTGACTCTTGCTGAGCCATTGAGCAAGGGTATTTTCGTTTTTATTTTTTTTAAGTTGATCAATTAAGTAAAGGGAAAATAATGTACAAGCTCCAAACATCACTCTGGACAGTGTGTAGCATATGGACCTGGACAGTATGTTTGATAAATAACAGACCATGCACAGATCAGGTTATTCAACATTCATTTAAAATGCTTCTGTCTTTGCTGTTTTGCACAAATACAATGTCAGACACTGTAATAATGTAATATACGTAACGTATATTACATTATTACAGTGTCTGACATTGTATTTGTGACATTGTCTTATTGCTTAAAGGTACTGTACATTAAAAAGTAATACATAAATTAATTCATGAATCAGGTGATACAATATTCATTTAAAATGCTTCTGTCTTTGGTTGTACTCAATTCATATTAATGAATGAATGATTGAATACATGAATACATGAATCACATCTAGTTCTGGCAGCTACACAGCCCTCACATCTAGAGTTCTGGCTGCTACACAGCCCTCACATCTAGAGTTCTGGCTGCTACACAGCCCTCACATCTATACGTTCTGGCTGCTACACAGCCCTCACATCTATTCGTTCTGGCTGCTACACAGCCCTCACATCTATTCGTTCTGGCTGCTACACAGCCCTCACATCTATACGTTCTGGCTGCTACACAGCCCTCACAGCCGATCTACCAGCTCATTTTCACTATTTTAAAATGTTTATCAAATAGTAAAAGATGCCCAAAAAGTTTAGGCACAAAGGGTAAGGCGTGCAAGATAGGGCTCGTAGAGTTCTGGCTGCTACACGGCACTATGGTAGAGGGTCATTCCAAATAGCGCTGAAACCAATCTTACTCCAATTGGGCAAAGGAGGGGGGGGGGGGGGCTATAGCAATCATTCAAAAACATGAAATGCTACTTTGTGAGTATTTATTTTCAATGTATGTCATACGTCCTTGTGAAAATAGCCGATCTACAAGCTCACAACCTTTCTTATCGCAAAGCGTTATGAGCTTGTAGATCAGCTATTTTCAGAAGTTTGAGTCCCGGGGAGACATCAAATTTCTCTTATGGGTCTCGAGCTACATGGTTGTGAACCACTGATCTAGAGTAGTGTTAGTGAAACAGGGGCTTGGTTCATGACAGAAGGAAAGACTTTATGCTCATCAACAGACGCCAACAGTGTGGCCATATAGCTCAAAGAGTACAGTGGCAGCCTGGAACGTCAATGGTTCGATTCCTGTCCTGTTAATTGCATGGTCTTCTTTCACTCAAGTTCAATCTATTGTGTTTCTATGGCTTATTGTGCATTATTGCATATTGCAATATTTGCTAAATATATTATTTTGAAATCCTGCCATTTAGGCCTGTCGAACACCTCTGACATGTGCGTTAAAGCTGTGATATGGAAATATGCATTATTTGTCACAGTACATTGTTAGTTTAGTATACTTTTGTGACTGTCTGCTTGTGGTTAATTGTCTTATTGGCTTATGTACTTTGCAGACGGAGACTGGTTTTATTCAGGGTTAGTGCTAAATGTAAGTTTATTTAGGATTGATGTACTTGCAGTGCTCACAGTGTTCGATGTGCGCAGGGGGAAACGTTTTTTCCTACAGCACCGCAGACAGCGACTCTGGCAATACTGTCACATAAAACACACTACTATGGCGTTGTTTTACTAACAACAGACTGCTTTGGCTGCCAGGCTTAGCTGATACAGCAATTCTATTAACAGAAATATTTTTAGAATTAAGTGCAGAATTGTCGTGTGCTCAGGTTGCAATGTATTATCAAATAGCCTAAACACAATAGGATTTGCGCACACACAGTGGCCAGCAGGCTATACGGCACAGAGACCCATCAGAACAAATAGGCTATACAGTATGGCAAGTCACCGACTATCAAAAGTTCAAAACATATTACAGTTTGGCAGTTGAAAGGCACAGCGGCCTGTCAGAACACAATACAGTTACAGTAAACTAAAGCATTAGCAGTTGGCACAGCGGCCAGAACACAATGCAGTAGACTATAGCATGGCAGCCCATCAGGACATAAACAGTCTGGCACAGCGCAAAACATGTTGTGTTTAATATACACAACAAGTCGAGAGCAATTTCTTCTTTACAAAACCCAAGCCAGCCAGGGTAATACACATTCCAGTACAATAAAGCTTTTAACCAAATAAATGAGCTATTACCTTTTTACCTTACACTATTCCAAATGTGATCTTGAGCTCTGGGGTCATGGTAATTCCCTCATGTCAACAACTCTTTACACTACTTTACAAATTCAGGTGGCGATGTATCAACGCTAGTTGCTTCTGTGCTTTTCTTAATTGATTTGGGCCCACCAAAGAAATCAGACATTTGTTTGTTTGCGCCCCACGCGTAAAATATTTATATGAATAACGTAGACAGAGGTTTTTACTTATTTTATTTTTTCCATCATTCCTTCGTTCTCAACATCCTTAACCGAGGGGGGGGGGGGGGGGGGGGGACCACTAGTTCCTAGTCTTTATCACCATTGTTTCTATTTTCTCTCCCTGACAAAGTGGTTTTATTTTTATTTCCATTTCAGACATGACAGAAAAGACAAGTTGCTGATCTGGTGAAGCAGGGTCGTTGGTGGTTGGTGGTTTGATTGAGCAACACAATGGTAAGTTTGAGCGATTTTTCCTACCATATAGGCCGTGTGGTGACCCACCAAAAAGTGCCTAGAAAATGAATTTCGTTCCCACGACTTGGATCTACTTTTTCAATGCATTTTTGCATAGACAATACCCTTGTGGACTTTGGGTTAAAATTTCTCCGCACAAAATCCTGCAGTATTTTTTCACAAGCCAGAAATGTGTATAAAAGTGAATAACCAAAAAAACGAAAATCTTGTGCTGCTGTTTTTGCTTGTAAAATGTGTTTTTGGCAACACAAAATCTTTCTCAAATGTCATAAATACATGTACCTAACACCTGAAACAAGTGTTGGTGCCTTAGTGTACTCATATTTGAATTTTGATCATGAAATGTAGAAAGAAAACGCTTCTACTGAAGTGATCGGCGCCCAGCACAATGAAACATACACATAGTACATTTAGATAAAAGCTTATATTTCATACATAGAAAATGTCACAACCTACTGTGTACTGAAAGGTAGGGGAAAAAAGCAGCACTCCTTGGCCCAAACTGGCTGAAAATCAGCCCCCTAGATTGGAATAATGCCAAAAATGGACTAGACTAAAATAAATACACTAAAGCTCCAAATTATTACAACATATGGTATACAATATTTATTAAAATACCACAGTGTGTCAGAGCATGTGTCATTTGTACATCAACCCTCCCACCCACCCACAAGATCAGGCCTTCTGTGTCACTCACAGGTATGAACAGAGAAATGTTGGTTGACAGTGCAACGGCAGCAAAATAGTATACAAATATGACAAAATATTAAAGTGCAGACTGCATCTCCTCTGGATGACCACTGATCACACCATTAAAGGATTTGGGGCACCAACTTGACTCAATGCGTATGTCTTGCAGCATCACCAAACCTTTTTCCTAAAAATACCTAGGAAGGACATGTATGTATGTTCAGAGATGTTGCACTTGGTAGGGCAGTGAAAAACCAGCTGGGGGAAATCAGGGGTCAACCTCCGCTTCAATTTATCCTGCCTGCAACATAAAATGTTAGGGAAAGATGAGCACAAGTGTGTAAGTAAAGATGTATTCACAATGATAGCCAATTTAGTTTAAATATACTCTTTTGTGAGGGAATACATCTATAATATACTTTTCAGCATAAAGGTTTTTGTTTTGTTTCCCAGAACTGTCAAAGACACACATGGTATTTGAGTTACCTGTAGTTTGAAGCATCAAGGTCCTCATGCTTCTTCACTGTGTTTACGAACATCCTTTGTAGCTGGTTTATTTTCAGCACCTCTTGGTCAACTATAAGCCATGGCGGATGACTCTCTCACAGAAGATCTTGTAGCGGTCAGCGAAGGGTGGTTCATTTCCACACACACACACACACACACACACACACACACACACACACACACACACACACACACACACACACACACACACACACACACACACACACACACACACACACACACACACACACACACACACACACATTTTAACCATTTATTTATGTCCACATAAAGGAGAAACATACAGGGACACAAATATTATAGGTGCAGTAAGGTTACATTCACATAATCCTGGAATATGTTTTCATGATACAATAGGCATGTCACTCAGTACTCTATGGGTATAAGTAACACCGTCTCCGCCAATTACAACAGAGACAGCACAATACTTTGCCAACCTTTTTGCCTTCTTTTTGGGCATCCCAAGTTGTTGAAACCCTCTAACAGCCAGTATGTGGGTATGTCCTATAGGCTGCCAAATATAAAAACAAATAGTCTGCACCTAATAGCCCAGCTCTGAGATGGTATGTAGGAGTGGTTGGTATTTAATGATCTTGGTCATAAAGGCTTCCTCTAGGCTAAAGTCAAAGGTGCAGGCTATCTAATACAGACACTTCCCTGGACTCTTTATCAATCACAACATCTGGTGTATTAGCTGTTAACGATGTAAAGATGTCTGAGTTATCACAGAGATGGAACATGGATGAAATGACACGGGAATGTTTAAAATACAGTAATAGCACCCATACAATCATAAAATGACAAATCAATATTTGACAGTCCAATATTGACACGCATGTTTTGTTTACAATCTCTTACTTGGCCATATTGCCAATTAGCTTATGGGCTTTATCAGCACTGGTGAGATGCAGTGGTGGACAGCAAGAAAGGACAATTACTTGAGTACTGTAGGTTTTTTTAGTACCTGTACTTTCAGTGGTGTAAAGTAACTAAGTACATTTACTAAAGTAGGCTACTGTACTCAAAGTAGAATTTTGAGTTAGTTTTACTTTCACAACGTGATGTGTTTTGAGCTTATAGATATGCTATTTTCAATTGATTTTTTTCATGTGATAACATAAAAAATGATTTCAGTCTCATGTTAAAATGTGTCTCCCCCCAAATAAATCTATTGAAAATAGCAGATCTACAAGCTCACAACGCGTTGTGATGCGTTCTGAGCTTGTAGATCTGCTATTTTCAATAGATGTTTTTATCTGATAACACAATAAATTATTTCAGTCTCTCATGTTAAAATGCGAGTACCCCCCCCCGTGTGTGTGGCTCACCTGCTGACGTTTCTGTTTGAGAGAGTTGATCCTTCTGCCGTTTTCCTCTCACATTAATCACATTAATGTCTTTTTGTCAATAACACGCTGGTAGAATGTTGCGTGAAACCCAGCGTCCTCAGGAGGCTTGTAAGAACCCATATCCACACAATGTTGACGTTTATAAGTAACGTTGACACACATTCTGTAGTAGCCCTGAAACATTCAACCATGTGTTTGCACTTTCTCCATTAACGGCCCGTACATCTACATAAACGTTCATATTTCAGATTTAAAATGCTTACCTATGGCCATGGATGTTACAATTATGTACGGGCCCAGAGAAGTACCTATATCTTCCGTATTGTTCAATAAAAAGCATGTTAATCCGATCGGTGGCCATTTTCACCATATCCTTTCAACCACGCGACCCTATCGGATGGGAGGTGTATTGCACTCTGATACATTATAAATCAATGAGAAAATGGCCACCGATCGGTTAAGAATACTCTTTATTGAACAATACGGAATATACGGGTACTTCTGCGGGACCCTACAGAATTGTGACATTAGTGGCCATGCGGTAAGCACTTTATATTTGAAATCTGAACGTTTATGTAGATGTACGGGCCGTAAATGGAAAAGTGCAAACACCTGGTTGAAGTTCGGTCGGGACAGACGACCGTCGTGTATCCATGGCTAGTTGTAGTTATATCCCATCTTGTCCGTGTAAATTCCTGAACCTCTTCTTTCTGGACAGACATAAGATTCATATAGCATCGGTTCGAGTCCTTTTGACGTGCTTTTGAAGGATATTTTCTTCGTTTTGAGTTATTTTCGTCGGACGTTAGCGTTGCCATGGCTGTTGTTGCAGGAAATGGTGAGAGTAACGAGGCGACCCCATTGGCTGTAACGGGAATCACGTGCCAAAAACCGCACCACCCCTTTGAAAGTATTACTACGCTGCTAAGAAAATAGTACCGACTTTTAAACACTGATTAAAAACAAAATGCGCCAAAACAGATGGCGAAACCTTTGTTTCTTACTTACTACCAATAGATCTTTTTTAAGAAGCAGAGATTATTTAGATCCACTTGATGGGAACGAAACTGAACGAAAAGAGCCTAGACAATAGGGCCTAATACCATACAAGACATAAACAAGGGATAATTGATAGTGAGCCATAGCCTGGTAAACCCTCCCTCCGGAAATCTCATTTCCATTTGATTCCAGGAGTGAGTCTGGCCTGATCGCCCATTCTGCAATATTGGCTGTGGGCTGGAGTTGGGCGGGAGTAATACCGTTGACTGACAACCCCTTCAGCCAATGAACGCACGCACGCACGCACGCACGCACGCACGCACGCACGCACGCACGCACGCACGCACGCACGCACGCACGCACGCACGCACGCACACACACACACACACACACACACACACACACACACACACACACACACACACACACACACACACACACAGAAAGCTACACTAGAAGCAAAGATCATGTGATCTGAAAGTTGTATTCCTGTTTTATCGTCTTTTGTAAGAACAGTTGTAATTTTCCACTTCAGGGTCCCTTGTTCTAGAGCAGCAGTGGAGCAGCCAGAACGCTAGTATAGGCTGGGCCTGAGCAGGAGCGGGTGGGCACGCATGCATGCATGTGCCCCGACCTGTGCGCGTGCTTTGTGCGCGAGCGCGAAAATGTGTGGTTATTGTGGTTATATTGGGCGTTTTTTTGTTACTTTATGTCGGTTTTAGGGTTAGGGTTAGGGTTTGGTTAGGGTTATGTTATTTAATTCTTATTTTTGCCTGATTTTACCGATTTTTTTATCCAAAAATTAATTATAAAAAAATAAAAAATAAAAAATAATATTATTATAATTTTTTTGCAAAATCGGTTGGGTGGGCCAGCTCTCTATGTGGGTGGGCCACGGCCCACCCAGGCCCACCCATGGCTGCGCCCCTGTAGAGCATATATATATTGTGAGCATGTAGATCTGCTATTTTCACAATATTTCCCTCGTTCTTACGTAATGATTGACAATGTGTCCAATTTGGTATTAAAAGGTGTTAAAAGTCCTTAAATTGTCACTTTATAAATATGCAGATACCCTGTATACACTTATATTGTATCTTGGTTTGTTTACTGTTGAGTGAGAAAACAATGTTGCACATTAAGCTAAGTACAGATATACATGCTGACTCTTGCTGAGCCATTGAGCAAGGGTATTTTCGTTTTTATTTTTTTTAAGTTGATCAATTAAGTAAAGGGAAAATAATGTACAAGCTCCAAACATCACTCTGGACAGTGTGTAGCATATGGACCTGGACAGTATGTTTGATAAATAACAGACCATACACAGATCAGGTTATTCAACATTCATTTAAAATGCTTCTGTCTTTGCTGTTTTGCACAAATAAAATGTCAGACACTGTAATAATGTAATATACGTAACGTATATTACATTATTACAGTGTCTGACATTGTATTTGTGACATTGTCTTATTGCTTAAAGGTACTGTACATTAAAAAGTAATACATAAATTAATTCATGAATCAGGTGATACAACATTCATTTAAAATGCTTCTGTCTTTGGTTGTACTCAATTCATATTAATGAATGAATGATTGAATACATGAATACATGAATCACATCTAGTTCTGGCAGCTACACAGCCCTCACATTTAGAGTTCTGGCAGCTACACAGCCCTCACATCTAGAGTTCTGGCTGCTACACAGCCCTCACATCTAGAGTTCTGGCTGCTACACAGCCCTCACATCTATACGTTCTGGCTGCTACACAGCCCTCACATCTAGAGTGGGGGGGGGGGGGGGGGGGCTATAGCAATCATTCAAAAACATGAAATGCTACTTTGTGAGTATTTATTTTCAATGTATGTCATACGTCCTTGTGAAAATAGCCGATCTACAAGCTCACAACCTTTCGTATCCTATGGCTTATTGTGCATTATTGCATATTGCAATATTTGCTAAATATATTATTTTGAAATCCTGCCATTTAGGCCTGTCGAACACCTCTGACATGTGCGTTAAGGACATGTAAGCTGTGAGATGGAAATATGCATTATTTGTCACAGTACATTGTTTGTTTAGTATACTTTTGTGACTGTCTGCTTGTGGTTAATTGTTTTATTGGCTTATGTACTTTGCAGACGGAGACTGGAGTTACTGGTTTTATTCAGGGTTAGTACTAAATGTAGGTTTATTTAGGATGATGTACTTGCGGTGCTCACAGTGTTCAATGTGCGCAGGGGGAAACGTTTTTCCTACAGTACCGCAGACAGCGACTCTGGCAATACCGTCACATAAAACACACTACTATGGCGTTGTTTTACTAACAACAGACTGCTTTGGCTGCCAGGCTTAGCTGATACAGCAATTCTAATAACAGAAATCTTTTTAGAATTAAGTGCAGAATTGTCGTGTGCTCAGGTTGCAACGTATTATCAAATAGCCTAAACACAATAGGATTTGCGTACACACAGTGGCCAGCAGGCTATACGGCACAGAGACCCATCAGAACAAATAGGCTATACAGTATGGCAAGTCACCGACTAACAAAAGTTCAAAACATATTACAGTTTGGCAGTTGGCAGTTACAGCGGCCCGTCAGAACACAATACAGTTACAGTAAAGCATTAGCAGTTAGCACAGCGGCCAGAACACAATACAGTAGACTATAGCATGGCAGCCCATCAGGACATAAACAGTCTGGCACCACTAGTTCCTAGCCTTTATCACCATTGTTTCTATTTTCTCTCCCTGACAAAGTGGTTTTATTTTTATTTCCATTTCAGACTTGACATGACAGAAAAGACAAGTTGCTGATCCGGTGAAGCAGAGTCGTTGGTGGTTGGTCGTTTGATTGAGCAACACAATGGTAAGTTTGAGCGATTTTTCCTACCATACCATACAAGACATAAACAAGGGATAATTGATAGTGAGCCAGCCATTGTTGAGAAATATACTGGACAGGGTGATAGACCCTGATGCAAAGCGGAGGGGCCTTTATCACCCTGAGGGGGTTTATGTCTCAACAATGACCGGCTCAGTGTCAATCACTACTTATTACATGGCTGCTTAATAAAGCAATTCATTATTTGACCCAAACATACCAAGAAAACAATTTTATTGATTTGAAAGGATTTAATTACGTACAGTATGAAAGTAGTCTATTAGATTATGCCAGGCGTATCCAGTGTCACACTGTCGGCTCGCAGAAATCAGGTCGTTAGTGTCATAATCATTCTTCAGTGTACTGTTTAGCAGTAAATTGCATTGTGTTTATCTACTTGGCGCCACCATGTTGGATATGGCAAAAACAAATCTCCATGGGCTGATATGAACCATGAGCGCAGGCTCTGTCCATAGCAGTGGTTTGTTATTGATAGCAGCGGTCATTATTTAAACATAACAGACCGCTGAATTCAGTGATTGACCAATCACAATCAAGCATTTAACCAGTGTAATAACATTGCTTAATAGCGTTCAGTGATGATATGATATAATAAAAGGACTGTTATGTACAACACTTTGTGTACAACAGGATGCTGGTGTCGACTTGACTTCAGAAAAAATGGATGAAGCAAAAGGTGAGCTTTTTTGTCAGTAATATAGTTCAATGCTTGACTTGACCATTGAGTAAGGTGTTTACTTGTGCTACCTTTGAGTGTATATCCTTAATATCTTATTGCAAACATATAAATGCCCCCAGTTGCAACGCTTTATGTATGTGGGGATGTAGAGATGCAGAGCTTTATTTTTCATTGATATAATGATGTCATTTTCTCTGATAAATGTACCGCCAATTAACCACTTTATTTTTCTGTTTCAAACAGCACATGTTGTGAAACAGCACAGGGCAGATTTTATTCAAAAGGTTGTCACAGTGATGCCTATAGTAGACAGTCTAGGTCCAATCATGGTCCATCCTGAGCTGTATACTGGGATTCAAGCAGAGAAGACGAGACAGAACCAAATGAGGAATCTGTATACAACTGTACTAGATCCAGGGGGAACACGTGTCAAAGCAGCATTTTACGATGCCCTTAAACAACACCAACCCCACATGTTGGATAGTTGTGGTAAGATCAAATGTCAATAGATTGTTTTTCTCCACTTCACTTTAGTTTAAAAGAACAAGGGCCAGCACACGCAACAACATTATAAGTATCTTTGGGTGGATGTGTTTCACCAAGACAGCCTTCTTCAGCTCCTATCTTTGCGTAGACACATCTATAATTCATCATATCAATATTTCTAAACAACATAGCCTACTATACATTATAATGTAAATGTACATACTGTATATAGGCGGGTGCAGTTATGGTTTGACCCAAAACAAATTGCAACAAAAGGTTTGTCAATGGATTATTGTAGTATTAGGTGTACTTAATAACATATCAAAAGTTTACCAAAATCGGACCACTAGAAAGGTAACATTTTCAAGATGGCCGCCGCCAGTTCCTTAAAAAGACCATTACTCCTTCATTATTCATCCTAGACAAGTAATGTTGGTGCCTAACCCCATGTTTTGGTAATCTTGAAATCCAATTAGCATATATAAATTATAGTCAAGTGATTACAAGTTCAATTATAAAGGAATTGGTTATAAGCATGGTTATAAGCACACACATATATATATATATATATAACAATGTAATTGGACATTTCTCCCTTTTCTACATAATGCCCAGGATTGGTGAATTGGTAATTCACATTCTGTTGAAGCTTTCAGGAGATTTCTTTTCATACCAAAAATTATTATTACTGGGTGGTACTGTGACATTTGTGAAGTTTCTTTCTACTATTTTGTTTGTAAAGGTGAAATGAAATAATAATCCTAGTCCACCAGGGCAGTGGTTCCCAAACTGGGGGTCTCACTCAACAGTAAACAAACCAACATACAGTATAAGTGTACAGGGTATCTGCTCCTTTCTAAAGTTACAATTTAATGACTCTTAAGACCTTTTTAATAGCAAATTGGCCAAATTCTCAAATATTACAGTGGAGAAATGACCCCTTATGGGCCTGGAGAGGATGTGCAAGTCAGCACAGAGCTATCACAACATTTAGTGTCTACTGTCTTGGGTAGGGGTGGTAGAGGAGTGTGGCCGCGGTGGCCTAGTGGTTAGAGGGGCGGCCTTGATACCGGAAGGTCCCTAGTTCGATTCCCCAATTCATCACATCAATCATGAATCACCGCTGAATAGCCCTTGAGCAAGGCTTCCATGCAGGGCCTGGCTGTAAATAAGTGTTAACTTAGTCCAACACCCTGGGTAAACAACAAACTTTGCTTTGCCGGATAGGGTTCAGATTTGCTTGTCACAGACATCTTATTCCTGAGATTGTAGTAGTTGTGTGGGGTTTTAGTGCAAAATTAATTTCACATGTCTTTTATTTTGTGATTGGTACTGCTGGCAATAACCTTGAACTTTGATCTTTTTTTCTGGATAATTGTAACTTTAAAAATTGATTTGAGGGGAGAGGACGCTCTGAGCCATAATGATAAGTCACTGGGGGCCCCTGGGAATATTAATGGTCAGCCACCAACCAGACACTGACTCTCCTGTGAGCCTGTCAGACATAGGGACACCCCTGACTGCCTGACACACAGTCATGCACCACGTGGAGGTCTTACAACCACAACTATGGGGTAGGGGGGGTCCCTCCTCACTAACTATGCCCACTCACGAGTGCCCATCTCGGGCATAGGAGCCAGCTTGGAGGTCCACTTGGGACCAGTGGGACTATCCAGTGAGCCAGGCGACATAGGGATACTCCTCTCAGCCTAACGCATAAGCTTCATTTCTGCCTCCTCCTCACTCTGTCCTCCAGCGTGAGGTGAGCGCAGGCTCCCTAAGCCACTTGGATTGAAATCTGGCAAGATACAAGTGTATCTTTCATGTATCGTTTGGGGAACTGTCTTCATTGAAATGCGTGGCGTATAATTTCTCCTCCTCCACATGACAACCCTCCGAGTTCTGGAATAGTCCAGCAATCCAACTGTGTGACACGTCATAATTGCTGTCACTTCAAAATGACGCTCCTTGCCTCCTCGCCTCCTCGCTCGGAGGCAGGGCTTAGGCGGGAGTGGAGGACTTGAGGATGGACACTTGAAAATTGGAAGCACAACGTGCATCAGGGGCTGACAAGCCCCATTCTCTTTAGCTGCCTATGAGCATATGAGCTGTGAGCTGCCTATGAGTCCTGAACATGTCTGAGCCAACTGTTGAAGGTTTTGCACCTCGGACATGGGGGAGAGGAGAAGCTCAGGGTCTCCTTGGCTCCTATAACTTTGCTCCTCTGCGCTCCAAGTGCCCAAGGAGCAATCCAGTGACCCCCACTCCCCATACTCCCCTGTACCCACCTGAGGGGAACCCTAGGCCCACTAAACTCTACACCAGACCCCATTTTACCTCCTCACACAACCCCACCCCCATACTCCCCTCTGCCTAGGCACCCAGTAGAGAAATGGGTTCTGACAGCTCTGCACTAACCTCCGTAGCCACCCCTCTTTACACACTCAAAATCTTGTGTCTACAAGATGACAGTTTGATTCACATTTGATCCGCAGAGCTATCCAAAATGTTTCAATATTGCAAGCAATACTATATCAACTGACAATATTCTCTTTCTCTGCCACCTTCTGAATGACTGAAAATCGTGACTATTGTTTTGTTGTGTTTTGAGGATATCTTGAAGCCTTGTTCCAGTAAAACAAATATAACTAGTTGAAACGGGTGAACATTTCAGAGGGTTTTAATAGAGTAAAAAAAAAATATTGGATTTCACAATTATCTAAATGTATCTCTGCAATTTGGACAAGTCCTGTGGATTTCTATGCCCCCAAAACATAGGGTTAGACACAAAAAATACTTGTCTAGGATAAATAATGAAGGAGTTAGGTTATTTTAAAGATTGTTTGGCCATTTTGGACGCCATCTTGAAAATAACACCTTTCCAGTGATCAAACTTTGGTAAACTTTTAGTATGTTATTAAGGACACCTAATACTACAAAAAACTGTTGAAAAACGTTTTGTTGCAATTTGTTTTGGTTAAGGTGCTTTTTTTTTCATAACTGCACCCGCCTAATAATAAACATTTAATACGAAGTATTGTCATGAAAGAAAACTAATCCAAAATACATCATTGTGAAGTAATGTTTCAATATGGTCTGGTCAACTGCTCCAGGGGCCAACATGCATTTGTTATCAAGTAAATGTGGTATTTCTACTGGAAAGATATGAACATATGTCCACTCAGAGAAACAACTTCATAATCCTCCTCTCCTTATGCAGGACCTATACTTCCATCAGAAGACTCAGCTAGCAATCAAGCCTCAGGTGAGTTATGAAAGAATCTGGGCAGAGATATTTTACTGATGAGAATGATCTTATACATTGATTTATTTTTTTAACTGCAAATACTCTAGATCAGTGGTTCTCAACCTTTTCAGGCTGCAACCCCCTAAATTAATTATATTTGAACTGGGGACCCGCCCCAAAATAATTAAATATGAACTGGGGACCCCCCAAAATAATCATATTTGAACTGGGGATGCCCCAAAATAATTATATTTGAACTGGAGACCCCTAAAATAATCATATTTGAACTGGGGACCCCCCACCCCGACAAGCAATTGGAATTGTAGTAGTCGAGGCATTACATTTAATTTGACTCGGTTCCACAGATAAATATTGTGAAAATAGCCGATTTATAAGCTCACAACGCCTCGCCACACTTATCAGCATTTAAAAAAAAAAGTTTTTCTTATATTATTTTACTATTTGGCCAATGTTTGACCAGTTTCTATAGTATAGTTTGTTGATTACTTTTGATGAAGTAATGGTCTTTTTTCATTTCATTTAATTTTTTAGGTATTTAAAAGGTCTTAACAGTCCTTAAATTGTTACTTTACTGTCATGTAGGAACCCCCCCAAAAATCATGTGGGGACCTCCCTGGTGGTCCCGGCCCACAGTTTGAGAACCACTACTCTTGAAAGCAGTATAAGCACGTTTATTCAAATCTTTGACAGGATGGGAGGGAGTAAGAAAATCTATTTGCATCTTTAGCATGATGGAGAATGGTAACACAGCCTTTATTCACAGCTTTAACAAGATTGAAAGTAATACATTTAAATGTAATAGATGGAAACAATGTATCTTGCATCGATGCATCAATTTAAAATTGAACGATCCAACTACACTGCTAAGTAAACAGCAACTGCTACTTCTAGTGTGACTTGCATCAATCTAAAAGAGCTTAGCAATATAAATCATTGATTGTATCAACACATACTAACACATACTAATGACAGTTTAAAAGAACAAGGGCCAGCACACGCAACAACATTATAAGTATCATAGGGTGGACTTGTTTCAGCCAAGACAGCCTTCTTCAGCTCCTATCTTTGCATTACTAGACACATCTATAATCCATCATATGAATATTTCTAATCAACATAGCCTACTGTACATTATAATGTAAATGTACAAACATTTAATACAAAGTATTGTCATGAAAGAAAACTAATCCAAAATACCTCATTCTGAGGTCATGTTTCAATATGGTCTGGTCAACTGCTCCAGGGGCCAACATGCATTTGTTATCAAATGAATATGGTATTTCTACTGGAACGATATGAATGTCATTTTAGTCAGACACAAATCACATGCAATGAATGTCATGTCAACTCACAGAGACAATTTCATAATCCTCTTCTCCTTATGCAGGACCTGTACTTCCATCAGAAGACTCAGCTAGCAATCAAGCCTCTGGTGAGTTATGAAAGAATCTGGGTCGAGATATTTTACTGATGAGAATGATCTTATACATTGATTGATTTGTTTAACTGCAAATACTCTAGATCAGTGGTTCTCAATCTTTTCAGGCTGCAACCCCCCAAATTAATTATATTTGAACTGGGGACCCCCCCAAAATAATTAAACATGAACTGGGGACCCCCCAAAATAATCATATTCGAACTGGTGACGCCCCCAAATCATTACATTTGAACTGGAGACCCCTAAAATAATCATATTTGAACTGGGGGACCCCCCACCCCCGCAAGCACGTAGTCGAGGCATTAGATTTCGTTTGACTCGGTTCCACAGATACATATTGAGAAAATTGCCGATTTACAAGCTCAAAACGCCTCGCCATGCTTATCAGCTTATCAGCTATTTTCAAAAAAATATCTTTCTTATATTATTTGACAATTTGATCAATGTTTGACCAGTTTTTATAGTTTAGTTCGTTGATTACCTTTGATGCAGTAATGGTCTGTTCTCATTTCATTTTATTTTTTAGGTATTACAAAGGTCTTCGCTGTCCTTAAATTGTTACTTTACTGTCATGTAGGGACCCCCCCCAAAAAAATCATCCGGGGACCTCGCTGGTGGTCCCGACCCACAGGTTGAGAACCACTGCTCTAGGAAAGCAGTATAAGCATGTTTATTCAAATCTTTGACAGGATGGGAGGGAGTAAGAAAGTCTAATAGCATCTTTAGCATGATGGAGAATTGTAATAAAGTCTTTATTCACAGCTTTAAAATTATGGAAAGGAATAGATTTAAATTTAATAGATTGAAACACATTTTACCAAATGATAAAATGTGTCACTTGCTTTCAAATTCCTTGTAATGAATTGTATGTAAAGTTGTAACTTTTTTAGTGATTGCAATGTTAGTTAGCCCAATCTTTATGGTAGAGTATGTTAATACAACATAACATAACATATACAATTAGGGTGGTTGTATTTGGTCTCCCAGCTTTTTGTTGAAACATTTAGATCATGTGTCTGGTTTGACACGACTGGTTAACAAATGCCTGAAGGTCAAAATTTGATTTCTTCCCTGAGACAGGCAGACAGGCTCTAATAGCTCAGTGGCAAATATTGCAGCACTGCTGCCGGAGGCCCTGATTTAAATGTCATTCATTTATAAAAGCAATAAAGTCATGTTAAAACTTTATTGTTGTCTTATCTTTAAATCAAATAATAGAAAAGGATCAATATCAGTATTGATAAAGACTGCTATTAAGATATTAAGATAAAGATAAGCAGTATAAAAAATCTTATCAGCAACACAAATACTGCTTTATCCAGATATTTATTTCAAATAAGTTTTGGCTAAATTACTCACTTAATCCTATTATATCGCTCTAAATGCGGCAATATCGCCCTTGTATCGTATCGTCAAACATGCATCGTAATGTGTATCGTATTGCTGTCTGTGTGTGTGTGTGTGTGTGTGTGTGTGTGTGTGTGCGTGTGTGTGTGTGTGTGTGTGTGTGTGTGTGTGTGTGTGTGTGTGTGTGTGTGTGATCCTGTAATCCTAGATGTCAGTAATGTTCCAGATACTCCAGGGAGCAGTGCAGCTTCCTCTCAGAGTCCAAACGATGGTAAACATTCATCCATTTATTTCAACAGGATACATTCAGGGACCCATAGATTCACTCACTTTCTGCACGGACACACACACCCACACACACACACACACACACACACACACACACACACACACACACACACACACACACACACACACACACACACACACACACACACACACACACACAATTCAAAATAACAGGCGTTGGAGTTTGTTTTGTTATTCATGACCTTAAAATAAACATTTCTACAATGTCTATCAATAACAAAAGGAATTGTTGTTTCTTACAGATTTGCTGGTGAAAACACAAGGGAGTGAACAACAACGGATTTCATTCTACCAAAAAGAGTTCAAAACAAAAGTTGAGGTCCCCTTTGCGTGTGTACCTGAAGGGACAGTCCAAGTGAGGGACAAGCAGGAATTTGTAGGAAACTACACATATGTCAGCGTCATACAAGTTGAGAGCACAGAGGTCAGCAGTGAGCATGAGGTCACACAGATGGGGATGAAGAACGCAGGCCAGGAGATCAAAGTCAGTGAAATCTTTAATTCACCTTCTGGACAAAACATCCACATAAGAACAGTGATGTCCATTGGTATCGCAGGAGTTGGCAAAACCTTTCTTGTGCACAAGTTTATCTCTGACTGGGCAACGACAGAGATGCAACATCCCCATCTCATATTTGTGCTCAACTTCCGCCGGCTAAATTTGCTGCATGGAAAAAGTTTTAGTTTGGCACAGCTAATTCACAAATGCATCAGCGCAGCCACATGCATCCCGGAAGAGGCTCTTAATTACATCTTCACAACGCTGCAAGAGTCAGGAATCTCTAGTTACGACAAGAGTCCCTTCAAACTTTTGTTCATCCTCGAAGGATTAGACGAAAGTCGGCTGATACTAGACTTCAATACTGACCATGACTGCTCTGGTCTCACCTCACTGGAGGTCCTACTGGTAAACCTGATGAAAGGGGAGCTGCTTCGCTGTGCTCACATCTGGATAACCACACGCCCTGCAGCGGCCAAACAGATCCCTTCTCGCTTTGTTGACATAGTGACAGAGGTGAAAGGGTTCAGTGATGACAAGAAGAAGGAGTACATCATGAAGAGATTCAGTGATGAGAACCAGGCCAAGAGAATCATCTCACACATCACTGCATCAAAGAGCATACACATCATGTGTGAAGTCCCAGTCTTCTGTTCGATCACTGCCACAGTTCTGCAGCACATATTGAAGACAGACGAGAGAGGAGAGCTGCCCAAGACCCCGACTGAGATGTACTGCCACTACCTGTTAGTTCAGGCAAGGAGGGATGGGGAGAAGTATGAGACACAGGCTGATAGAACTGTTCTTCTGAAGCTGGCCAGACTAGCATTTGAACATCTGGAGACAGGAAACCTCATCTTCTACCAAACAGACCTGGAAAAATGTGGTCTTGGTGTTAAAGAAGCCCCACAGTACTCAGCCTTGTGCACAGAGATCTTCAAAAAAGACAGTGATTGCTTCAAGGAAGAACCCGTCTACTGCTTTGTTCATCTGAGCATTCAGGAGTTTCTGGCTGCAGTTTACCTGTTCCACTGTTACAGAGAGAGGAAGATGAAGGTTTTAGAAACATTCCTGGCTCACTGGAAGATATCCCTGAAATTAAGAAAGGTCCGGACCCTGGATGACTTCCTGAAATATACCATGCGCAAAGCCCTAAAGAGTGAAAACGGCCACCTTGACCTCTTTGTGCGTTTCCTTCATGGCCTCTCACTGGAGTCCAATCAGCGCCTGTTGCGAAGCCTGCTGGGTCAGACAGAGAAAAGTCCAGAGAGCGTCCAGAAAGTCATCCAGAACCTGAAGAAGATGAACACTGATGCCTCTCCTGACAGATGTATCAACATCTTCCACTGTCTGATGGAGATGAAGGACCAGTCAGTATATCAGGACATCCAAACATACATGAAGTCCGAGAGCAAGAGGGGGGAGACACTCTCTGAGATCCAGTGTTCAGCTCTGGCCTACATGCTGCAGATGTCAGAGGAGGTTCTGGATGAGTTGAAGCTGAGCACATTCAACACATCCTTGGAGGGGCGTCGGAGACTGATCCCAGCTTTGAGGAACTGCAAAAAGGCTGAGTTAGTAGTCATGTCAATATCAACACATTAGAACAGTCAAAATCATTCTAAAGCCCTTCAGTCATTGTATACATTTTGACTTGCTTTAATGTAGTTCTGTTATCTGTTTGGGTTATATATGATTGTTTTGACTTAAAGGTATATTTCACTTTAAAAAAAACTTTGGGTCATTTTATCGTCTACTCAGGCTTTTGTGAGCCCCCCAGACCGTTTTTAAGTTGCTTGATTTAGTATTTAGATATTTGATAATCATTTTATCAGACACGCCCCCTTCCTATACAAACCCATTATAACTTCAAACTCCATTTTTAACCTGTTAGATTCATCAAAAACACCCGTCCTTGGTTCTGGTGACTCACCCTGCCCTCCTAATACGTGAGGGGGCCGTGTTTTTTAGATTACTTTTTTCATTTATATTAATGAATGTTTTTATTGTAATGTATAATTTTTTTTTAATTTTCCAAAATGTTTTAATAATAATAAATGAAAAAAGTAATCGAAAAATCACGGCCCCCTCGCATATTAGGAGGCCAGGGTGAGTCACCAGAACCAAGGATGGGTGTTGATGAATCTAACATGTTAAAAATTGAGTTTGAAGTTACAATGGGTTTGTATAGGAAGGGGTCATGTCTGATAAAATGAATATCAAATATTTAAATACTGAATCAAGCAACTTAAAAACGGTCTGGGGGGCTCACAAAAGCCTGAGTAGACGATAAAATGACCAAATTTTTTTTTGAAAGTGAAATATCCCTTTAATATATTAAACAAAAAACACTTCATGGTCATTATAAATGCAACAAAATTACAGCAAGACCTTGGTTTATGTGCAGCCTATATACATATTATTACATTATTATGTTTTTGCTACTGTATCAATTATTGTTTTCATACATATTATTAATACTAGGCTTAGTTGTTGTACTATTAGTATTATGGCCCATCACAACAAACAGATGATGATTTGGGACAGATTTGAACATCTGTCAATATTTTACATCAACCAAGCAACGTTACATGTTGACGACTAACCTGCCTGCTGCGCTCCGGGAAATCTAGAAGGTGCTCTGTCACCTCAAATACAAATACGTTTTTTATTTTAGGCAATTTATTATTAATTCAACTTTCACATTTTCCACTCAATGTCCCTTCCTGCAATGGAAAAGGACTTAATTATTCACTGTTAGAAAAATGGCCCTTGAGCCAGGTAATCTGACTCTTACGCTCACTACGTTAGTATACCGATAATCTGAGTTCCCAGAAGTTTTTCGCCTCGCATACAAACGGGAGCGGCGAGGAACTTCTGGGCCAGAGCCCTGGTATTTGTGGGCGGGATGTAACTTACGCTCAGAATCTGAGCGGACACGTCACTTACCGGTCTGAGAGCATTGCAACTCGTCTAAAAAGTCCGACGAGAGGCAAACAGCAGTACACAACAATGGCGGCCGCAATGTCTCAAGGGGAAATTGCTTCCCGTCGCTCCTATTTACATCTAACACCCACTGCATGTGGATCCCGCCCCCTTTTCTTCATTGGCTGTTGATTTGAATCAGAACTCAGTGGCCGCGCCCCTGTTGTTCAGGCTTTGAGCCGAAGCCTCCCAGACTAGTATACCGAGGACTTTGGAGATTGTTTGATATGACACTCAACACCTACAACAGCAAAGCTTGGAAAGAGATAAACTGCATCATATTTTAGAGGGAAATCTCAATGTTTCAATCTCAATGACTTGACTGACTATCATCCACTACATCAGTGATATTATTTACAGCATCACTGCACACATTTTACTATTATTACAGTGTGTAGACCTTCTATATAGTATATGTACTTAGCCGCGGACGCCCATCTCAAAATATTTATGAGTTACAAATGTTCGCTTTAAAAATATATTCAAAGATTTGAACAAATTTCCTCGATTTTTCAAAAATTGCAGATCTACAAGCTCGTAGCGCGGCACTCGGTGCCGCGCTATGAGCTTGTAGATCTGCTATTTTTGAATGGCCAAAGTGTAAAATAATGCTTTTTAGCTCAAATCTAAAAATTACACAGATACGTCCCAGGTCTTAATGGGTTAAATGAGTTATACAATAAAAAGGACTTGACCAAAGACAGTTAATAAGACAGAATAACATTTTCATGTGTTCATCTCCATTCAGGTTGTGGAACTGTGGACTCACAGAGAGATGCTGTGACGATCTGGCCTCCGTTCTCAGCTCCAACTCCTCTAGTCTGACCATCCTGAACCTGGGCGGTAACAAGCTGCACGATGCAGGCGTTAAGCGTATCTGTGTTGGACTGAAGAGTCCACATTGTAAACTGGTGGAGCTCCAGTAAGTAGTCCTCAAGTTTGTCAAAGTCCTGTCTTTTTCTTCAAGCCTGTCTGTCTCTCTCCCTGGTGTCTTTTCTTTGGCTTGTAAATCTATGTTGCAGATTGGTCCAGTCAAATTGACTGACATCACGTGATGGATATGAGTCCAAAAATACACAAACTAATGAAACTAATACATTTTCACCTTCCAAATTGTTCCGACTTCATTTATGTATTTATTTTATGTTTACCAAACTGAAAATGTAGTAGTTTTTTCTGTTCCATGACCACCACGGTACCACCATGACACATTATATAATGCAAGAGTTTTCAAAGTGGGGTCCGGGGACCCCTTGAGGTAGTTCCAGGGGGTCCGCATCAAAATGTGATAATAATAGCACCAACAACTGTTCAACCACTTTAACTCTATATCGGCTATTTGAAATCTACAAGCTCACAACATGTTATGGACTCCAAATATGGACCAAAATATGGACTCCTGGGTTAATGTGGTTAAAAGAAGAACATCTTATTTTCCCAGGCCTTTGGTCAGTTAAGTGTGTGTGTGTGTGTGTGTGTGTGTGTGTGTGTGTGTGTGTGTGTGTGTGTGTGTGTGTGTGTGTGTGTGTGTGTGTGTGTGTGTGTGTGTGTGTGTGTGTGTGTGTGTGTGTGTGTGTGTTTCTGTGCATGCATGCCATGGTGGAAATACTTAAAGGGATAGTTCACCCAAAAAATGACTTATTTTCTACCAATTACACACCCCATGAAACATTGAATACATGGAGATTTTTTTAGTTTTTGTCACGTTCCTAAGCCAATAATTTGATGACCGGCAGAAAGATGCTAATGTTTCCAATAGGAGACTCAAAGTTGACACTTTGAGTCTCCTACCGGAGCCGCCGACGATCATCAAATTATTGGCTTAGGAATGCAACAAAAAACTAAAAAATCTCCATGAATTCAAGTCTACATGGGGTGTGTAATCGAAAGGGGAAAAAAGTCATTTTGGGGGTGAACTATCCCTTTAAAGTGAAAGTACTCATCACACAGAATGTATACAAATATAAAAATAAATGTAATGGCAGATCTACAAGCTCATAAAGCGAAAAAAAAACGTTTTAATTTCAAGGACCCCCAGAATATATATGTATTTAGCCGCGGACCCCCATCTCAAAATATTTTGTTCCAGGGACCCCCCCCCCCAGAAGTAAAGATTTGAGTTACAAATGTTCGCTTTAAAAATATATTCAAAGATTTGCACAAATTTCCTCGATTTTTCAAAAATAGCAGATCTACAAGCTCGTGGCGCGGCAATCTGTGCCGCGCCACGAGCTTGTAGATCTGCTATTTTTAAATAGCCAAAGTGTAAAATAATGCTTTTTAGCTCAAATCAAAAAATGACACAGATGCGCCCCATATCTTAATGGGTTAAATGTCTTATACAAAAAAGGACTTGACCAAAAACAGTTAATAAGACAGATTAACATTTTCATGTGTTCATCTCCATTCAGGTTGCAGCAGTGTGGACTCACAGAGAGATGCTGTGACGATCTGGCCTCCGTTCTCAGCTCCAGCTCCTCTAGTCTGACCATCCTGGACCTGTGGGGTAACAAGCTGCTGCACGATGCAGGCGCTAAGCGTCTCTGTGTTGGACTGAAGAGTCCACATTGTAAACTGGTGGAGCTTTGGTCAGTAGTCCTCAAGTTTGTCAAAGTCCTGTCTTTTTCTTCAAGCCTGTCTGTCTCTCTCCCTGGTGTCTTTTCTTTGGCTTGTAAATCTATGTTGCAGATTGGTCCAGTCAAATTGACTGACATCACGTGATGGATATGAATCCAAAAATACACAAACTAATTAAACTAATACATTTTCACCTTCCAAATTGTTCCGACTACATTTATGTATTTATTTTATGTTTACCAAACAGAAAATGTAGTAGTTTTCCCTGTTCCATGACCACCACGGTACCACCATGACACATTATATAATGCAAGAGTTTTCAAAGTGGGGGCCGGGGACCCCTTGCGGTATTTCCAGGGGGTCCGCATCAAAATGTGATAATAATAGCACCAACAACTGTTCAACCACTTTAACTCTATATCGGCTATTTGAAATCTACAAGCTCACAACATGTTGCAACTTTAACAACATAAATGGTGTATGGGGGTCCATGGCACAACATATTTTCAGATGGAGGTCTGCGGCCATTGAGCATTTTCATGTGACCAAAATATGGACTCCTGGGTTAATGTGGTTAAAAGAAGAACATCTTATTTTCCCAGGCCGGTGGTCAGTTAGGTGTGTGTGTGTGTGTGTGTGTGTGTGTGTGTGTGTGTGTGTGTGTGTGTGTGTGTGTGTGTGTGTGTGTGTGTGTGTGTGTGTGTGTGTGTGTGTGTGTGTGTGTGTGTGTGTGTGTGTGTGTGTGTGTGTGTGTGTGTGTTTCTGTGCATGCATGCCATGGTGGAAATACTTAAAGGGATAGTTCACCCAAAAAATGACTTATTTTCTATCAATTACATGCACACCCCATGAAGCATTGAATTAGTGGAGATTATTTGTTTTTGTCACATTCCTAAGCCAATAATTTGATGACCGGCGGAAAGATGCTAATGTTTCCAATAGGAGACTCAAAGTTGACACTTTGAGTCTCCTA
>NC_137607.1:9451823-9476823 GCF_963280865.1 Gymnoscopelus braueri
GGAAACATATGGAGCCGGCACCAGATAGCAAATATGGAGCCAGCTACATGGCCTTGGTAGGGAAAGTATAGTAGAGTTACAAAAAGCATGTTTAAAAGACTGAAGTACAGGCCCAAAAAGACATCACTATATTCATTTGACTGGTTAGATTGATATTTCTAGATCATATCAATCTGGTCCACAAAACATACAGTTTTAACTCCATCAAAGGCTATATAAGTCGTAATAATAATAGCATTGCAAACACACTTATTGATAAGAAAGAAAATGGGGCTCTAGCAGTAAAACCCATAATATTAGACGTGGCTGAAGTTAAAACAGCTCATGCTTGTTTCTTTCAGCTGTAGGTGAGTTGGCTGCTGAACCTCTGCCTTTCTCCCACATCACATAGTGACACAAATAAAGCATCTAAATGAGCTGGAGTGAATGAATAAGCATTGGTTTATGAATTGTGATAACAGAATACTACATCATCTACAGCACTTGTAGACATGGTTGAAACATGTTCTCATCTAAGCTTTAGTAAGAAGAGAATCATAGGAGAAACACATTTCTTCCTTTCATACACACTCATAAAGGGGAGAGCGTGAACTCAGTCCCCCACGAGCAGAAATGATGCAGTGGAGATTCCTCTGTTTGAGGGATTCACAGTGGTGAGTGTGGTCTGAGTGCAGAGGGACTATGCCTTGTTCAGGGTGAACGTCCTTGGTGATCAACATTCACCCCGGACATTTTACTCATTATGGATATCAACTGACGGCCAAAAAGTACTCTTTCTCTCCAAACACAGACATTATCAAATGCAGTGGTGGAAAGTAACTAAGTTCATCTACTCAAGTACTGTACTTAAGTACACATTTGAGGAATTTCTACTTTACTGGAGTATTCAAAAATGTCAGTACTTTTACTTCTACTCCACTACATCTCAGATGAAAATATTGTACGTTTACTCCACTACAATTATTTGAAAACTTTAGTTACTAGTTACTTTGTAGATTTTTATTATTATTACAAAACATACATTTTACCCACTTCAGCCCTGTATACATTTTGGCCATTTGAAAATAGCCGATCTACAAGCTTGTAGATCGGCTATTTTCAAAAGATTTGTCTACATTTTATACTTTCGAAAACTTGTGAAATGGGACATTCTCCATAATGAGTACTTTATACTTTTGGTACTTTAAGTCCATTTTATACTTTTACTCTTTTACTCTAATTGCATTACTAAGTACATTTTAAATTTCGGACTTATACTTGTAACAGAGTATTTCTACATTGCAGTATTGATACTTTTACTTCAGTAAAAGAGTACAGATTTTTGACACTTATATGACTCAATCTAAGATTTGCCTATGAGGTTTCCAATAAAAAAAAAAGAACTGTGTGTCCCAGGGGTAGTGGGAGTGAAGTCAGGACTTCAATACAAACCATACAAAGGTCTTTTAAATGATGGTCAGGCATTGTATCTACATTATCACACACACAGAGAAGGGCTACATGAGAAAACATCAACAGACTACGTTATAGCTTCTGGGACTCGTGAAAACACACACGTTATAAAACAATGCAATAAAATAACTTTTTGATAGAAAATACATGCTCCTTTATCATTTACATTTGTTTTGAATAATGATATAAAGTCTCCTTTGGACTGCCTAAAGTATGGGCGTGTACACAGTGAAATCCTGATGCTAATTTAACTCTGAACGAGTACAAATTGACCCATAAAGGGTCCATGTTAATGGACACTCCTGGTTTTGCTGTGTAACTGGCAGTATCTAACTAGAACAAACTATGACAATAGCAAATTACAGGCTAAATAATGACCACCTGCCTATAATTTATATGCTGTCATACAACAGTTTAATACATCAGACTTAAAGGTGCTGCAAGTGATAATTTGTTTGGTTAAAACTGTTTCTTTGTTAAAAAGTTAAGGCTTTATATTCTGATAGTAATCATTGAGTGTTTGTTCAGTAACAGGGGTCTCCTTGCCTTTCCAGCTCTTTAATATACATAAAAAAGAAAATTCAGGTGGGTTACACATTTCATCCAATCAGAGGAGAGAGTACCCATTTATCAGCTTTTGTCTGTTCATTTTGTTGAGTCATCACGTCCAATTTCACTTGTTTATCCTGTATGCTGGATCAGTCCTCTCTCCTGATTGGATGAAATTGTTGTAATGACCTGAACATATATTGTGTTCATTAAAGAGCTGATAGAGACATGGAGACTCCTGTTACTGAACAAACACTCTATAGCAATGATTACTATCACAACATAGAGCAACTGTATGTAACGCTTACTTTAATAATATCACTCACAACTTTAATAAGTGCATTGTGGTGGATGAACTTGGCTGAGCACCGAAGGGAAGAAGAGAAACATCTTAGAAATGAATATTGTCACTTCAGGGCAGAAACCTTGTATCTCCATGTTTCAACTTGTTTATGTTTTGTTTTGTTTCATGAATTAATGCTACTTAGTCGTATGACAGTGTCGCTCAATAGGAGTTTTTGTAATATTTTGAAGGTGAAAGTGGTTTAGTGTGCCTGTGGATTTTATAAATATAAACCAATAAAAAGTATTAACAAGAGCTTGTGACTAAATATGAACATACATCGGATCCATTGGAACACAGGCTCTATTTTTTCCATTTCCTGAAAAGTAACAGTTTTGTACATACAAGGTTTCCACCTGACAGTGACGATATTCTAACAAACACATACAAACATAGTACAGGAAGTATGTAGCTATAAGTCCCCTCAAACTGGACTTAAAAGTGCAACGCACGACTTTCAGTAGAATAATTAACATATCGTCTCTGTCGGGCAGAAACCTTGTATCTCCATATTTAAACATTTCATTATATCCCCTTTTTTTGTGAATTCATGCCCTCGCAAAAGTAGCAAAATTCTACTATTTTAGCTTTTTTTAAAGAAGTTAAAGTGGTTAAGTGTGTGTGGGTGTTATAAATATTGAGCCAATGAAAAGTATTGGTGGTCTTGTGACTAAATAAGAACTATATTGGATCCATTGGAACACATTGTTTTTCCCTCCATTTCCTGAAAAGTAACAGTTTTGGACATACAAGGTTTGCACCTGACAGCGGTGATAAGGAACTAAACAGACTCCTTTCAGAAATAGAACATTAGTTTATCAAACTCCACATCTCTTCATCTGTATTGCAGAGGTCACTTTCTCAAAGCACCATAATAAATAGGCTGGCCAAACAAAACAAGAACAAAGTCAAAGTAAATCCCATGTTTCTGCAATTTCTACAAAATACAATGTTTAGGAACGCAGTCAATAGTATTCTGTCAATAGCAGAGGCATGTCAGCAAATCAACAAGTACGCGGAGCACCCCACATGTGGAGAAATAAATAGAATGGCCTTAAAGGAGAACTTCACCCATCTTTAAAGGGATACTTCACTTTCGGGCCGGGGAAACATTTAAAAAATATATTAAAAATAAATGAAAAAAGTAATGGAAAATTCATGGCCCCCTCACGCATTAGAGTGTCCTACTAATGTGTGAGGGGGCCTTTATTTTGCCATAACTTCTTTCATTTTTTTTTTATATATATTTTTAATGTTTATTTTATGTGAAAGTGAAGTATCCCTTTAACCTATTGTAATATATTTGTTCCTCACTCACTAATGCTCATTCTAAGCATCATTTCAAGCCATTGTTCCTCCATTAATAAAACTGGTAGGCAGGTTTCTGAACTGCACAGCACTCCTCTGAGACTCTCAGTGAGCAGACAGAAATGGTGCCATCTCATAATGAGCATTAGCATTAGGACCAATTATATGGAGATACGGTTGAAAAAAGTTCTCCTTTAATCCGCTGAAATGTTACATAAAGCATTGTTCATTATTATGCCACTATAAACTGTGAGGCGGGAACTTTTCTGTCTGCTTTGACTCTTTATTTATACTTTGTTGTATGATGGGAGTATAAAACCATACCCAACATAACATATAACATTTCCTATAGATTTATCTCTGCATTGTTATAAAAAAAAGGACATTTGTCAGCAAATGGTGTCATGGAGCTCTTCCATTAATGGTGTGGTCGACACGCAGACGAAGTTACTGCTACAAGATAAGGCATCATACACTAAACATAAAATGACACCAACTAGGCTCTATGTACAGGACATTGTGTCTCTTCCTTACTTCCTTCACAGGCCTTAGCACTTCAACTAATTAAGGCTCTGATCCATTTAGTGTAGCACAGTGGTTCTCAAACGTTTGAATTTCAAGGACCCCATAACTCTGAAAGGGTACAAATGGAACCATCCATTTGTACACTCTCAATCTCAGAGTTACACACCCGTAAGGGGCCATTTGGAAGCTCCCTCAAGTGAAATAAGGCTAACTGATTTGAGTGTCACTGCGTAATGAGGTTGCACATGTATGTGCACTGCACACAGGAGGCAGATTTCTGCATTAAGGTGTAGGCTACTTCACTCTGCTCACCCGGGTAAGAATATTTTATTTTATTAGTGCACGTAATGTAGTATGTATTGAATTATTTTATTGTTACCCACTGTATTAATGTATTGGTCCCTTGAACTGTTCACCTTGAATGCCATGTCAGGGCATTGTTGAGTGCAGTATAGCCTACTAATTATGTTTATTTTGCAGTGAAACTATTAACCTGATGCCTTGGTGTGGTGTGTTCTACCTGCTCTTAATGATGCACCGTATGGAGGCAAAAATGTGATTGTGTTAAAGGACCAGTTTCATATTGGCAGTGGCCTAATTTGTGTATATATATTTAATGTGAAATAAATGTTATATTTTGTCAATCCTGTATCTTCACTAAGCCTCCCAAACCAGTTTTTAAGCTCTGTTTTTTTTTTTTTTTACAAACCTGTGTTTTTAAAGTTAAAACCTTAAATGGTTGTTGGTGCAATTCCAACTGGTGTAGTCAGTAGTTTTTATGTTTTTAGTAACCCCTAAATAGTCCATTTGGTTACATAACTGTTTTAATTGGGTTCCAAAATCGAAGGAGTATGAATGGCTCCAACTTGAAAAATGATTGCATATAAACTCACGTTACCAGGCTTTTTATGCTTTCTGTTCCAAACAAATGTAACACGCACACAGCTTTTCCGTATTGGCTCTTGACCCAGACCGGATCAGCAACCGGAAAAGCGAATTGATCCGAGTCTAATCACATAACAGCTGCCACTTCCAGACAAATGAAATCGAATACAAATTGACGACTATTAATAAAACGAAAGAATTGGACTGAGGCAATCATTAAAATGATTCAGATATTCAGGTCCGGTTAAATAAAGTATTATCTGTTGTAGGTACTAGGTATGGATAGGTGTCTAAAGGTTTGTCATGCTCATTCATCAGAAACAACAGAACATAATAGATGATTTCTCATAACTCAGCCCATTAGCGCATGATGTGAGTCAGGTGTGTGTTCAAGAAGACTTCATCTGTTTTCATATGATGGCAGGGTGGCAAAAAACTAGCTAAATTGATAGGCAGCGTTAGCATGGAGGTATTGAGTGTCTATTGTATTCAGCGAATGTGGGGCCTCCACTTACACCAGGTCCACGGCCACAGAAAAACCTCATAATATTTATCAACGGAAAAAGGGCCTATTGAGCCCACTTTCAAAAGCACGTTCACTTCTTCCCATAGAGCAAGGGTCTCCAAACATTTTAGGCTGTGACCCCCCAAAATAATCATAATGAACCCCCCACCCTGACAGGCACTTGGAATTGTAGGAGTTTAGGCATTACATTTAGTTTGACTCGGTTCCACAGAGATTGTGCAAACAGCTGAACTACAAGCTCATAACGCAAAAGTTTTGGTAATATTTGACAAGTGTTTGACCATTTTTGATAGTTTGTTGGTTACTTTTGACGTAGTAATGGTCTTATTATTAGTTTTTATTTTTATTGTATTTTAGAAGTCTTAAAAGTCCTTAAATTGTAACTTTAAGATACCCTGTATACACTTATACTGTGTGTTAGTTTGTCCCACAATCATTTGGACCCTTGGGGGTCCCGACCCCCAGTTTGGGAACCACTGCCATAGAAGAAGGCACAAACCAAATTCAATATCAATGTATCTGTGTGTGTGTGTGTGTGTGTGTGTGTGTGTGTGTGTGTGTATGTGTGTGTGTGTGTGTGTGTGTGTGTGTGTGTGTGTGTGTGTGTGTGTGTGTGTGTGTGTGTGTGTGTGTGTGTGTGTGTGTGTGTGTGTGTGTGAGTGATTGATTGATGTACTTTTATTTAGTAAGACATGAAAATAACAGTACATGGAAGTACAAATTCACAATACAAGGTCTACTAAACTGGAAGACTCATTAAGCACTGAGCTTGTTTAAGATGAGAACCCCATGCACACAAATCATGATGACATATAAGAGACAGACAGATATACACACTACTATACAGAATGTCATACAATCAGCTTACAGGTTACTGGAGTGAAACAAATATATACAAAAGAAGAAAATGAAATAGGGGGGGGTAGGGGGGGTATAGTTAAGACTTAGACAGGGGCCATTTTCGAATTGCAGCCTCCTGAAGGTATATCTTTAGGGCAGTTTTGAAAGTGAGTAGGGTTTTACACCCCTTTACTCCTTTTGGTAGGGCATTCCACATTGTTGATGAGTAGCATGAGAACGAGTTCATTCCCTTAGTTGAGCCAAATCTGGGTTGAACATGATTTGTGGAGCTGCCTCTGGTGTTATGATCATGGACTTCCTTAACATTTTGGAAGTATTTTGACAAATACAGGGGGATCCCAATGTTGTGGTGTATCTTGAAGATCAGGCCCATAGCAAGTTGCTGTACTCTGTCCTCAACCCTAAGCCATCCAATCCTAGCAAAATGAGCAGGGGTTAGATGGGTTTTGTGATTGAGGCCAAGAAGTAGCCTTACAAGTTTGTTTTGGGATGTTTGGAGCCTTGTTTTTAAGGCTTTGGAGGTGTTGTGATACCATGAAGTGCATGCATAATCATAATGACCTTGAATGAGGGCCCCTGCAAGAATCTTCAGAGTATTCTTACTGACTAGACGATCAATCCTGCACAAATAGCGTGTTATTTGGTTGACCTTTTTGATCACTTTTTCTGCGTTTTTGTTACCAGAGAGGTTTGCCTCCAAAATGGAGCCCAGGTAGGTAATTTCATCCTTTCTTTTGATGACATCATCACCCACTTTGAACTCTCTGCCTTGCTAAGGTTAGGACTGGACCCAAAGAGGATGGATTCAGTTTTACCCAGGTGTAATGAAAGTTTGTTGTCGGAGAGCCAGATGCAGATCTTGTTGAGTTCAGAGCTGAGAGTTTTCTCAACCTGCAGCCTGTCCCTGTCCGAGACTAGCAGGGCCGAGTCATCTGCGAACAGGAACAGTTTGCAGTCGCAGGCTGAAGACATATCATTCACATATATCTGGAACAGTAAAGGTCCTAGTATACTTGTGTGTGTGTGTGTGTGTGTGTGTGTGTGTGTGTGTGTTGTGTTGTGTTTGTGTGTGTGTGTGTGTGTGTGTGTGTGTGTGTGTGTGTGTGTTGTGTTTGTGTGTGTGTGTGTGTGTGTGTGTGTGTGTGTGTGTGTGTGTGTGTGTGTGTGTGTGTGTGTTGCGCGGGTCTTGCAAAAGCTGCCGGCGAAGCAGCTGCTACCGGAGGCGTTGACACCCGCACTGGCCTGCAGCTGGATCGAGGCGCAGTTGCGCTTCCTACGGGACACAGTGCAGCCCTCACTGACGAGGCGACAACATCAACGGAGGAAGGTGAGCAGAGACAAGCTGTCATACCTGTGGCAGCATAAACAATCCACACACAGTCATGTCAACCATGCTGTATACATCATGGTCATGAACAAATAGCTGAAACCATGTCCCACATCTTAAATGGGTGCCATGTATACAGGGGACTCTACATAAGTAGGCATGACAGAATAGTGGATTTGATATCAAAATATATCTCTTCTATTTTCAGGTCCTTCGTCATGCTGTATAAGCATTCTGCTGTGAAGCCGAGCATGTTTAGCCTGTGTAATGATGATTCTGTGTTCTCTAACATTTCAGCTAACACGCCTGATGTCTTTGTTGTTAATGAAAACCATAGGGAGGTGTCCATTCTCGAGGTCGGCTGTATTTTGATTACAGCTTAGAGGAAGCCTTCCTAACCAAAGTGCTAAAATATCATCAGCTAGAGCACACCATCTCTCAGCTAGGCTACGGGTGTAAAATGTGTTTTTTATCTTTGGTAGCCTAGGACACGTGCACAAGTTGGTTGTGAGGGGCCTTCAAATGGCCGGGCTCTCCAAAAGGAGGGCCAAACAATTAGCAAGGTACTGCTCAATATCAACTATTATAGGAAGCTGCTCAATTTGGAGGAGGCGTTGTTCCCTTTACCCATGATTGTTGTATGCCAACATTATTGTATGTAACAATGTTCTGCCTTATATGCACTTTGTAACTGGCTGTTTTCCTATTATCTGACTGCACTGGCAGTGTTTATATCCTTTGTACACGGCATTCTTGTACTTCTGTTTATGTGGACATAAATAAATATTTAGTGTCTGTGTGTGTGTGTGTGTGTGTGTGTGTGTGTGTGTGTGTGTGTGTGTGTGTGTGTGTGTGTGTGTGTGTGTGTGTGTGTGTGTGTGTGAGTGATTTTTGGAATATGTCCGAGACAACTACTACTTAAAGGAGCTACACCATGAATTTAAAAAAAATATTTGATATTTAATATCATATGGTGTATGTCCCTCAAACCTTTTTCAAAAGGTTTGAGCCTAAATCATCACTCAGATATACTCATCCCAAGTCAATTGTCTCTGGCTTATACAGCACTTTCAGCTGCAATACCAAAACGTCCTCTTGGGCAGGGGGGGGCTACTGAGCAATTCTGTTAATACAAAATTCTGTTAATAAAAAAATATATTAAAAAAAAGAAAAAAAGAAATGGAAATATTCTGCATAAAAAGAAGCATCTAAGAAAAATACAAAATCGAAAAAAAAACACTTTGAACATTTTTGAACAATTCCACCAAGTGTTTGAGGTGCCTGTTTCACCCACTTCCGGGGGGCGGAGCCAAAATCCGAGCCCGAAGTATTTGTTCGTAGACCCCCACTTAGGGGGGGTAGAAAAAGTTTCGGAGCGATTCGGGCACTTTTCATTTAACATTGGGTTTGCCATCAAAAATGTTTATGACCTCATAAACATTTCCATTCTGAGATCGCCTGTTCAGACACGCCCATTCTGGAAATCCATGAAATGAGAAGGAATGACTGAATTTAAAAAAAAAACATTTTTTGGGGTACAAGAGACACTGGGGACCCCAAAAAATACAAAAAAACAAGAAAAAAGTGATTTTCATGGTGTAGACTCTTTAATTCGGCTCACTTGCATTGCATTGTTTTAAAATAAATCATCAAAATCAAAGCTGCATTGATTATAACAATAGTGGTTCATTTTTCCTTTTATGCAGTTGATTTGTTGACGCTGAAGCCAAGCCCTCCATCGGAGGAGGAATTTGTGGACATCTTTGAGAAAATTAAATACTCCCTCAACCTTCTGGTGAGCAGAGATTTATTTTTCTCCTACTGTCAATTTCTCCTCACTTTTATTTTTTACATTTTGTATGAAGGCAGCCGTACAGGAAATACAATTTGCTTATATCATTCAAGTAAATTAGGATCAAACAATCATGAAAGATGAAAATAATTATTTTGTGGATTGTCTTTTCGTTTAGTTTTAGTTTAGTTTTGTTTTTTTAGGACCTTCTCAAGTCTTCCATTTCAGAGCCTAACTCACCAGAGTTGCTACATCATGTCTTTGTCCCCCTCGGACTGGTGAGTCTCAGTGATCTCCTTTTGTCTAGTAGTCTGCTCGTCCGTGTCTGTCTCTCTCTGTCTGTCTGTGTGTCTGCCGGTCACTTCTGCCTAATTTATACTTTGTTGTGCCTCAAGACTCTATAAAGCTCTACCATCCCATTCACAGCTGGTGAAAACGACACGTGGACCAGAGTGGGGGGCAACGGTGGTTAGCCCAGCTCTGACCCAGGGTGCCGTATCCGTGCTTCAGGAGCATTTGACCGAAGAAGAAAAGGAACTCTGGACGTCCCTAGGGCCCAACTGGACTGAACATTGGTGTGTGTGTGTGTGTGTGTGTGTGTGTGTGTGTGTGTGTGTGTGTGTGTGTGTGTGTGTGTGTGTGTGTGTGTGTGTGTGTGTGTGCGTGTGTGTGTGTGTGTGTGTGTGTGTGTGTGTGTGTGTGTGTGTGTGTGTGTGCGTGCGTGCGTGCGTGCGTGATTGATTAAGCTATAAGGTCGTATGGAAAAGTATATATCGATCAAAGACTGAGAGTAGGGCTGGGCTTTATGACTTCAATCAATTTCTTGATTATTTCTAACTTTTGCCTTGATTACGATTAATGCAACAATTGTACTTTTTTTAATTGTAAGGGTTAGCAGATCTACAAGATCTAAAAGATAGGATAGGTTATTTTTGCTATTTTCTTTTACACCGCCAATGTACAACACGTATAATAGGGCCTAAAGGGTTAAGTGGGTAATCAGACTAATATATTTAGTTCTTTATTTAAAAAATAAATAAATCTAGAATTATAATCTTATCCTGTCTATTCTGGTTAATAACCCAGAGTACCTGAGAGTATCATTTGAGCGGAGGTTGGTGATTTCTAAATGCATCACTTCTGCTCCGTTTGCCAGCTCCCAGCTCAGTGTGTCTGTTCCTCCATACACACCCGTGTTCCTGGATGGGTGGCAGCCACAGAATGCCGTCCATCAACACTACTTTTGCAGAAATTACCATGTGGCCAGGAACAGCAGTGAACTTTCAGTGCTGCGAGGAGAAACCCTGGAGGTATAGATCTCACTCATAGCATTAGTTATCAATAATATTTTCCTTTTTTACATATAGTGTACTTTAACAAAACATATTCAGTGAAATAACAATGTTTTCCCGTTTACTCTTTTGACAGGTAATGGAGTCATCAAAGCACCGGTGGGAATGTCGGAATCGTTTTGGCCAGAAAGGCTTTGTTCCCCATAATATCCTGGAACCTGCTCTCAATAATGATGAAAGACACAGCCCGGTGGTGCGCAGAGTCCCCCCTCTCTCTCTCACACACACACACACACACACACACACACACACACACACACACACACACACACACACACACACACACACACACACACACACACACACACACACACACACACACACACACACACACACACACACACACACACACACACACACACCATAGATATCATTCTATGGTGCAGATAAAATGCTATGGGTCGGTGGTTCCAATCACGCAGGCAGTAGCTGATATTCTCAATATGGTCTTGCTCTGTGATACATACATTACACATATTGTACTTGGGGTGTGTTTGTAAACTGCAGTGCAATGTAGGGTCATCATTATTTCGCTGAATGTTGGATTTGGTTTGCAATGAAGAGCACAGGATATTAGTACAAATCAGCGTGAACTGAAAATTGTGTGTGCCTGGGTGGTGTAAAGCGTTGGTTCTTAGTGAGGTCTGGGGACCCCCAGGAGTCATTGGGGGGTTCCAGGGGTCCCCAGCAATCTACAAGCTCTCATCAGGGCGCATTGTGAGGCGTTGTGAGCTTGTGGATCTGCTATTTTAAAAACATTTTGAAAACTCTTGACAAATCTTCTCTCATTGGGTCCCTGGCACAAAATCTGTTCAGATGGAGGTCCGTGGCCAAATACATATCAATTTGAGGGCGAAAATGCCACCACCACTTTGACCCTAGTTCAACAGGTGGGAAGCCAGTGAAGGACAATCCTTGTCACTGCATTAGTGACAAGGCAACTCTATGGCATTGACCATATTCATGACCACATTGGTCATTTTGCTCTTACTTAATGCACTTGAGTATTAAAGGTAGGGTAAGTGATATTTTTGGTATTTTCTTTTTTTTGTTTTGTTAAAAAGGTTAAAGTAGTATCTGATAGTAATCATTGCTACAGAGCGTTTGTTCGGTCACAGAGGTCTCTCCAGCTCTTTAGTAAACAGAATATAGTACATTTTCAGGTAGGTGACAACATTTAAGCCAATCAGGAGAGAGCTCTGAAAATGCATTTTCTGTTAAATAAAGAGCTGGAGAGACATGGGAGACTCATTTTACTGAACAAACACTCTATAGCAATGAGTACTATCAGATTATAGAGCTATTTAACACTTATTTTAACCAAAGTAGGCTAAATCACTTACCCTACCTTTAAGTAAGAAATTCACAGTACCATGGTAAATCCAACCATGTGGATCACGTTCAGCTCCATTATCCTCTCCTTGTCTTTCCCAGGATGTGCACAAAGCCACAGAACTGGAAGCGGTGATGGAGAAGCAAAAACTGAAGGTGGACGTGAAGTGACAGGGTGGAACGCTGTGACACACCAACAATATCACCCAGCCACCATGCTGTGACTGTCACGGTCCGCTCCTCTGGCCTTGTACTTTGAGTGTATTTCTCAGCCCTTGGACCTTTTCTACCCTTATAAGGTCATGGACTCGGAGTACACATCGAGGAGGACCTCAAATGGGAGACGCACACCACACACGTGAGGAAAAAGGCTCAGCAGCGACTGTACTGGCTCCGCCGCCTGAAGAAGCTCGGAGTAGGACGTCGCATCCTCAGGCTGTATTACAACAGTTCGGTTGAAGGCATCCTAACAGGCTGTGTCACGGCCTGGTACGGGAACTGCACTGCCCGAGAAAAGACCAGCCTACAGCGAGTAGTGCGATCGGCAGAGCGGATAATGGGAATCGAGCTCCCAGCGCTCCAGGAACTGTACAAAAAGCGGTGCGTGGTCAAAGCCAAGCGCATCATCAAGGACAAGCACCACCCAAGTCACAGACTGTTCAAACCCCTACAACGACCGCGACCGGGCAAGGGGCTCTACCGCAGTATCAAGAGTTCCACCACCAGGTACTGGTGTAGTTTTAATCCAGCTGCTGTCAGGATGCTGAATGAGGCATAAGCCTTGCTCAGCAGCCTGACAGCAGGCGGTGCAAAACCTTTCTGGCTCTTCCTGAACACACCTGTGGATTATACCAGGGACAATGACTTGGACTTAGCTCCCCCTCGGACACACCTGTGGACTACACCAGGTACAAATGACTTTTTTGCTGCACTCCCTCATGGAGCTACTTGCGGATTATACTAGGGTCAGTCCACCCTAGGTGGACACGCACTGACCTTTTGCACCTTAATCCCATGTATAACGCACTGACTTTTTTTGTCTTTTTTATTGTGCTTTTTTTTCTCTAAGCACCTTAACGTCCATATGTATATCATGCACAGTATAAGTATAACATGCACAGTATACATACATTGCTGCTATGCTCAGGCACCTTAGTTTTTATTATCTCAGGTACTTTGTAAATATGTAGATAACTTGTCTGGCCTTCTGTTGCTCTCTTGTTTTGATCTCCTTCCCACTTGCCCCCCACCCCTCTTCTTCTCCCCCCCCCCCCCTCTTCTTTCTATGGAAATTAACGTTGCGATGGGAACGATGTACAAAAACGAATTTCACCCACTTCTTTACCTTGTAAACCTGTGATGTGACAATAAAACTGATTCTGATTCTGATTCTGATTCTTATTAGGACTATTCTGTTCCTATTGTGTTCTGTTACTCTGCTGTTGCCTTTGCCCTGCTTTTGTGTTCCTTTATTTTGTAGTATTGTTTCCTGTTCTGCTTAGTTACTGTTACCTTGTCGTGTCTCACCTCCCGTATGATTAGTCATGTTCTCCTCCTGTGTCCTCTTAGTCCCCCAGCCTATCCCAGTGTTGATTGTCTGTTGAGTTCTCCTGTGTTTTATTATTTCCCTGTCTATTTAACCCTGTGTTTGCCCTGTATCCTTGCCTAATGTTACATGTACTGTAGTATGTCTTGGTTTCAGTTCCTTCTAGTCTGTATTCCCACCTTTTGAGTTAATAAACCCTTTAAACCGACCGGTTCAGCCTCTGTCTCTCTTGTACTTGGGTCCTACATTCTGCCCTGACTCAGACCGTGACTGTGACATCATCAATATCACCGTCCCACCAGGTGGAATGCTGTGACACCAACAATATCACTGACCCCCCAGACCCACCCGGGCGCAGCTGTGCTACTATCAGTGGTGGAAAAAGTACTCACATTTTGTAAAAGTATCAATACTGCAATGTAGAAATACTCTGTATCTGAAAATACAGTATTGGTATCAAAATGTACTTACAGTACAGGTGCTAACTACTTCCTGACTTAATATAAGGGACTGTAGTCTGTTCTCACCAAGCGGGCCGAGGGGTCCGGCTCGCTAGGGGCGAGCTTTCCACACCAACGGGGCGAGCGTTCCGTGAAAACAAATGGGGGCGAGTGTGTTTTGGGGCGAGCATTCACAGCGATTACACACTGTGGGTTCCAGTTTGACTGTTAAACATTTAGGAAGTTTGCAAAGGAATGGGACTTGTTTTTCTTTTACACAATCACAAACATAGAAGACAAAACAAATAAAATTGGAATGAGACTTTAAACGTGCAATGACATCACCCAGACACAGCCATGGTGGAGAGAGACACACACACACACACACACACACACACACACACACACACACACACACACACACACACACACACACACACACACACACACACACACACACACACACACACACACACACACACACACAGAGAGAGAGGACATGCATCATGTCACACGCATGACTATGCAGCACAAACACAACACTGAACACTCATCTCCCGACTCTGACACACTGTTGAAGCCAAGTGTTGTCACAGGACCTCCTGAAAGCCTGTGAGTTAAGCACAAGTCAGCCAGAGTTCTGTCACCATATTCATCTTTGGTATGATGTTTCTTCTTTAAAACCTCATGCTGCACGGATGGGTATGCTATGTATGTGTATGTAGATACCTCCCCCTACCCCCCTTCTTTTTTTACTTTCTCTTTCTGGAAACAGCAACAACAACAACAACAACAATTGTTTTCAGAAGAATTAGTCAAAACTACAGAAGTGAAGTCCAGACAGATGTCAGAGTGACGTAAAACAAAGTGGAAGTGGTTTTAATATATGTATATGATCTGTTATGTGATCTGTGTGTGTGTGTGTGTGTGTGTGTGTGTGTGTGTGTGTGTGTGTGTGTGTGTGTGTGTGTGTGTGTGTGTGTGTGTGTGTGTGTGTGTGTGTGTGTGTGTGTGTGTGTGTGTGTGTGTGTGTGTGTGTGTGTGTGCGTGTGTGTACAGATGTGTGGCAATGGTCTGATGGTCTGTGTTTTGGTGTGCACACTCTCTCTCTCTCTCTCTCTCTCTCTCTCTCTCTCTCTCTCTCTCTCTCTCTCTCTCTCTCTCTCTCTCTCTCTCTGTGTGTGGGTGTGTGGTACATGTAGTGGGGGGTGTTGTGTGTAGTAGAGATTAACCAAGGGACACAACTATGTTGCAGGGCCATATTGGAAATATGTTTTTCATTACGCTTTTATGTATATATCCTGGGTTTAAATTATATTGTGATTACTTGTATTTATTTTACCAAAATCAAATAAAGAAAAAAATGCTGTTGCTGAAGAGAGAGGTTTTAGAGGCAGGACTCAGGAACAGTGGTGTTCCCAATCCCATCTGATTGGAACCCCAGTGCCCAGCCAGAGGACCTGTGGGAATAGAAAGACAGACAGACAGGGGAATACACAAAAACACACACAGCACAAGCCTTGATAGACCATGCCAACGGTTCTGTAACATAGTGTACAGACCAGACCCTACATTACAGAACTACAACCTCAACATAGTGTGCAGTACTATCGTTTAACTCAGAGGTCAGGGGTCGCGGCATGCGGTCGAACATCGACAACTGAAAAAAGAAAAATGTATCATTCCCATTAAGTCTATTTGTTTTGAAAAGCATTGTATGTCTCTTCTTTGTTATTATTACGTTTCTGGTAAGTGATAAAAGCCATTATCATTTACAAATGGGTACAGAAACACTTCTCTGTAGCTTTTCAACTACATTGAGGAGACAAAATCAGCAGGAATCATTGCAAATGCATTTTCTATATGCTAAACTTAAATATGCTATGTAAAATTGCACAGTAAAACCAAGGTGGGGTTGCCCATGGGGTCCTGGCAGTGGTATAAAGTAACTAAGTACATTTACTCAAGTACTGCACTTAAGTAAAATTTTGAGGTACTTTTACTTTACTGGAGTATTTCCAATTATCTATACTTTTACTTCCACTCCACTACATCTCAGAGGCAAATATTGTACTTTCACTCCACTACAATTATTTGAAAACTTGAGTTTCTAGTTACCTTGCAGATATAAAATAAAACCCCTTTAGCCTTATTTTATACCTAGGCTATTTGAAAATAGCAGATCTACAAGCTCACAACGCGTCGCGTTGTGAGCTTGTAGATCTGCTATTTTCAAACATTTTAGTACTTTTACTTTTGGTACTTTAAGTACATTTTGATACCAATACTTTTGTATTTTTACTCAAGTATTTTTTTAATTACGGACTTTTGCTGGTAACAGAGTACTTCTACATTGCAGTATTGATACTTTTACTTAAGTAAAACATTTGAGCACTTTTTTCCACCACTGGGTCCTGGTATGAAAAAGTTTGAGAATCCCTTTAACCGAATGCGTTACCTGTTTTCAACCAGCAGAGGGCACAAGAGGACAAATGAAGCTGATACCACCAGCCAGGTTTAGACCTGCATTAGACCATAGACCCTTAAGGGTCCATTTGGTTCCATTTGTACACTCTCAGAGAGTTACAACATTTCAGTACTTTTACTCTTGGTACTTTAAGTATATTTTGATGCCAATACTTTGGTACTTTTACTCAAGTAACATTTTGAACACAGGCCTTTTACTTGTAACAGAGTATTTTTATATTGTGGTATTGCTACTTCTACTTAAGGAAAATATCTGAGTGCTTCTTCCACCACTGCCAAACAGACTGGATGTAAAGAAAGAACTTGGTTCTATTCTGTGTTACAAGGTGTTTTGTTTTTTTGCAAAGGGACTACCTATGACCAGTGGTGGAAAGTAACTAATCACATTTACTTAAGTACAATTTTGAGGTCTTTGTACTTTACTTGAGTATTTCCAATTTCCAATACTTTTACTTCTACTCCACTACTACATCTCGGATCCAAATATTGTACTTTTACTCCACTACATTTATTTGAAAACTTAATTTAGTTAGGCCTACTAGTTACTTTGTAGATTTTAGATTATATTACAACACATGCATTAACCACTTCAGCCCTTTATGGCCATTTGAAAATAGCAGATCTACAAGCTCACAATGCGTCTCGATTTTGTATACAGATTTGTATACATTTGAAAACTTGAAATGGGACATTCTGCATAATAAGTAGCCTACTTTTACTTTTGGTACTTTAAATACATTCTGATACCAATACTTTTGTACTTCTACTCAAGTAAATTTTTAATTCTGGACTTTTACTTGTAACAGAGTATTTCTACATTGCAGTATCGATACTTTTACAAAAAAAATAATAGTAGTTTCCACTACTGACTATTGCTGGTGATTCCTGCATGTAGTGTAAAATAAAAAAATATTAAAAAAGAGTTGAAAGGGGGGAAGAGGTTCTGCATTGGAAATAATATTTCAGTCATTTATATGGACTATCGAGCGAGACTTTAAACTGAGTGTTTACTCTTACATTGGAGTTAGCCAGGTAATGAGTCATATAAATGTTATTGTTAACGATATATAAAGAGATATTATAAGTTACCAAACCCCTGTGTTGTTTCTGAATGGTACAGTCCATAAAATATAGGAAATACAAATACGATCGCAGTGGAACCACCTCACTCACTCTCCTGGCAGTAGAGCTCCAGTAGATCACACAAACATACAGGTGTCACACACACACACACACACACACACACACACACACACACACACACACACACACACACACACACACACACACACACACACACACACATACAGTAGGCACAGTGCACGGCACGCACAGAACACACCTGCTGCTGTGTAGTTCTTTATGCAAACAACTGTAGGATACTTCAATGGCAATACGAGTGGTGGATTTAATCACCATATTCATCCTCAGTAAGTGACTCTTTTATCCCTTTGATTTAGAGATATTTATGAAGACAGAAATCATGTAAAGTAGAGGCTAACGCGATTATTTAAGTCAGTGATTTTTAATCGAGTAGCCCACGGATGCCTGCAATTGATTCCTGTGAAAAAAACGTAGGCTGTTTATTTTATTGGCCATTATTTTGTTGAGTCTTGGAACCCCGGGTAGGGGAGAACGGGGTAAGATGAACCACTTTTTACTTAATATGTTGACCTCTAGGCAAGGAAAAATTAGATGGCAGTACAATCTAAACATCTACTAAAACTTCAAGATGTCTTCTATCAATTGAAATAATGAGTGTGCATCTATGACAAATGGTTGTAAAAATATGGGTTCTCAAAAAAAAGTGGTCATGTGGTTCAACTTGCCCCAGGTAAGGGGTAAGTTGATCCTAGTCAAGGGATAAATTTACCCATATGATATTTTGCATTTTCAAGTTTAAACTTGAACAAATAATGTATTCACGTATCAAGAATAATTTAATAACACATTTCCCTTTTGCAAATAGTCTTATTTATTTTCTTAATGGTATTTAAAAGATATAAAACCAATTAAATAAAGTTATTCATAACCTTTTAATATTTGCAATTGTTAATACAATATTGCAAACTTATCTTAAATGAGTGTATTCATCCAAATGAAAGGTCATACAGCATAATTTGAGAAGCAAAGACATAATAAAAAATATGAATAGTGATTAATATTAGGATAATTGGCTCAATTTACCCCATGGCATTTGGTTCAACTTGCCCCATGGCCACCATTTTGACTTAGAAACATAAATAACGCACATCCTCCGTTCCTTGGCGCTGAGCTTTGAACTGTAAAGACAGTAATAATAAAACAAAGATATGGCTCGCAACTCACTTTGATGCTCCAGGTTTTATTTCACAACAAACAGCTGATACGACGTTTCGACCCTTTCGGTCTTTTTCAAGTTTATATACTTGAAAAAGACCGAAAGGGTCGAAACGTCGTATCAGTTAGGCAACCCATTCAGAGAGATGAAGATGAGGGTAGTGCAAATTGCATTTAATTACAAATAATTGCAAATAACTAACTCTAGGGGGGAAAGAAAATGTCCCCCCAACACACACAATTTAGTGTGTGTAAGGAGTTGGACAGTTAATGTCTAACTCACAACACACACCAGTTTGTTTGACAACATAAGATAACATACTTGATTTAATCAGTGAGGAGGAAACCACACAGATTATTACATTGCTTAGTTACACAATATGCTTGAGTTACATAAACAACAGGAATGAGTCACTTTCACACTCTTGACTCTGGTGCTTTTGCTCACTGGACAACTGGACTTTCACTGCTATCCTATTTGATCCTGTGGAGGAAATTCAGTTTTCAACTTCATGTCTTATATATAACATATATAATGTTTCATTGAATAATTTTCATCATTTTTTACATGTGAATCTGTCTGTTTTCAGGTGAGTTGGTGTCTACAGTAACATCAGGTCCAGCCAGAAGCAGTGTTTCATGTGTGACCTCTGTTCACCCTGACGGTTCAGCCTCCTACCAGCTGCCCCAGCCTCCTCCCTACCATAGCTGTGACACAACCTGGGAAGATGGAAACGTGAGTGACCATTTTATCTGTTCCTCTGCTGCTTTGTCACTGTGTTGAAGGTGTTGTGGCTCCAGACGTGCTGGCCTGCTCCGTCGTCATCTACATTTTCTGGGTCTTTGAGTCCTTTGTGGTATTTGTCACTGTACATTTGCCCGACTACAAAATATAGTTTAAAAAAGTTTAATTTCTAAGTCAAGTGGATGGCAGAGTTCACTTCACAACTAAAACCAATTCAATGGTGAACAATATAGTTATAGTGTTCAGTGCTAACGGCCCTTTGGAGTTAAAACATTTATTCAGTCTAAGCAGGATGATCAACCACTTCATTACATTTACATTACATTACGGTCATTTAGCAGACGCTTTCATCCAAAGCGACTTACAACAAGTGCATTCAACATAGGTAGGGAACGAAACTACTAATCACCAGAAGTATTAAGTGCATTCTCTTCTAAAACAAGCAACTAAGAGTATACCTAGCGCTAAAGTAAAAGTGCAATATATCAGCTACCTACTTTCATAAACAGATGAGACACTTCATGTGGGTAAAAAGAGAGAGCTGTTCTCTGTAGGACTGAAAGTGCCACACGCCTTACGCACGCACGCACGCACGCACATACCATATCACAGCATGCACGCGCACACACACATGCATACGCACGCACGCACGCACGCACGCACGCACGCACGCACGCACGCACGCACGCACGCATGCACGCCACAAACACACACCACACAACAGCTTGCACACACACACACACACACACACACACACACACACACACACACACACACACACACACACACACACACACACACACACACACACATACACACACACACACACACACACACAAACTCACACTCACACTCATGCTCACACTACACTTCATGCTTCTTGCATTTACATATACTAATGTCTGTCTGTCTGTCTGTCTGTCTGTCTGTCTGTCTGTCTGTCTGTCTGTCTGTCTGTCTGTCTGTCTGTCTGTCTGTCTGTCTGTCTGTCTGTCTGTCTGTCTGTCTACAGAGGACTGTCATTGCTCTTGGTTCTGAGAAGGACACATCACGTGTCACACATCTGACCAATCAGAGCATCACCCTGAATGTCTGTCTGCAGCGTGTAACATCTGAAGTTGAGTGTTTGTCGGAACGGGTAAGAAAACATGACTTCAAATAATTCAAGTACACATGGCTTACAAACTCCATTATGTCCTTTCTTCTTCCCACAATGCATCAGTCACCCAGTCTTCACTCTGTCACTTCCTGTCTGAGGTGCCAACATGAAATTATGAAATAATCATCATATGCAACTGTATAAAAATACATGCATTGTGTCCCTGGTGGAGACAACATGATCCTTGTGAGTTCTAATCTGACTCCTGTCATGTCTCACATGTCTCCTCTCTGTCTGTCCTCCGATAAATGTCTCTGTACATTCTTGTAAAACTACTAAGGTTATTAACACTTAACTACTGACAGAGTCCGTACATATTTAGGAAAACATGTTCTGACAGTAGACTGAACCAGAAGATAAAACAATATTTACAATCCAGACAGTAGTCGTAGTAGTGACGTAGTGGAATGTATGATGATACTCTTTGGTTATGACGACCCTTTCGATAACGATTATGACTTTACAGAGAGGCCAACATTTATACTACTGTAGAGTTGCCAACTGTTGTTTCAGCTAAAGGAATGTAATTGTCTCTCTGCTATGTTGTGATGTTAAGACCTTTGCAGCACAGAAGAAAATAAAATTGTCAACTCTAAACACTGGGTTAGTGAGAAAAATTAATGTTAGCCAATTCATTTAGTGCAGTTTCAGTTCTTAATGTAGATGTGAGCTTCATAACCACTGATCCAGTTGTACAGTATGATTTTGGTTACATAAACAAATTGCTGCGGTGTTGAACTTCTCAGTGCGCTCGGTCTGCTGTTAGACATGTCTGGACACGTTCCAGCGTTAAACAAAACCTTATCAGCTTACAAATCTGTCTGCATCCATTTCCTACTGCAGTGTCTCATTGGCATGACAAAATATACACTGTATTGTCAAAACATGGCAAAGTAATGGTGATCAGACAAAAGTTAAAAGATAATACATGATTTGAGGAATGCGTGCACGCACACACACACACACACACACACACACACACACACACACACACACACACACACACACACACACACACACACACACACACACACACACACACACGATACTGTATGTACTTGTATACTAATTATGAAATATCTCTCTCTTCCAGTTCCAGATCTTATATAAGACAGAGTGCAAAGGTGAGAGGTGAGGTGATATACTTCCAGTGACGTTCATTCATAAATAAAGCTTTCATTTCCCTCTTTCAGTTTGATGCGGTGTGGTTTCACATGATTGATTTTGCACTTTCTAGTAACTCTCAGAACCAGTTATTCAAATATCAAATATTGTCATTTTTGTTTTTTGTTGTCACTCGACAATAACTTTATCAATGTCCCTCAACAATAACCCTTTATCAATGTCTTGTTTTTATAGCTAACTGTTCAGCAAGACCCACCAAAGGTGAGAGACTTGACTCTGAGATTTTGGGTGCATTCCATCAACCATATTATGGCCTCAAACTTCCTTCCTGTTTTTCTAGAGGTGTGAGTCACGTCCACTAACACTGACTACAGCCTCACACACTCTGCAAAAATATCATATGTACAAATGCAAGTGTGCAGACTGCTTCCCACTGTACCCTATGTATTAACACAGTGAGCTACTTAATGCCTGAGACTAATACCTGAGGATGATTCTAAAATGTCTTCTAAATCCTAACAGTTTTCTGAAAAACGTATGTTGCTATCAGTGGTGCTCAAACCTTTTCATGTCAAGGACCCCCAAAATGATATGTATTTGGCCACGGACCCCCCATCATCTCAAGATAGTTTGTTCAAGGGACCTCCAGAAGCAAAGATTTGAGTTAAAATGTTTGCTTTAAAAATATATATTTATATATATATTCAAAGATTAGATTTGTTTTTCACGATTTCTCAAAAATAGCACATCTACAAGCTCATCCCTGAGCTTGTATCTGCTATTTTTGAATAGCCAAGGTATAAAAATGGCTGAAATCTAAAATGAACAAAGGGGTAGGATATGCACATCCCCACAGTATCTGTAAACACGGTGCTGGACCCAAAAATATTAAGTGAAGAAAAAAGGGAATGTCCGCACACGATAGGCTGCTCTCCCATATTTTTTGTATTTATTACTTTAACCAAACAACGTTTCGCCCATGCAGGGCTTCATCAAGTTCTCCTTGATGAAGCCCTGCATGGGCGAAACGTTGTTTGGCAAAACTTTTTTTTTGTTTTAATCTAAAATGACACAGATGCTTTCCTGGTTTTAATGGGTTAATGTACTCTCTTCTATTTGCACAGGTCCACCTCTGACCTGCCTCGGTGCCTGGTGTCCAGAATCATGGAAGGTTCTACTGATGTTTGCTGTTCCTGTTGGAGCCATCGTCCTCTCGTGTCTTGTCTACCGTCTCTGGCTGTCCAAACGGAAAGGCCAGCAGAGTTTCACTGTCAGTGAAACCCATGATGCCACTGAAGACCAGGGCTCCTACAGCGCTGTGAAGACAAGCATTTTGTTAAAAGAAGTTGTTTTTAATTAAGTGTTTTTAAACTATCTCACATCGAGTAGGACCATTTTGATTTAAGGCCTCCTCTATGAATACCAAAACGCTCGCCCCAAAACACAGTCGCCCCAGGCAAAAATCCGGCAACCTTGAAACGGTCCCTACCTGGTATACCTAAACATAACCTCAGTAAACCGTAACCCTATACCTAAACTTAACCTCAGTAAAACGGTGCCAAAACCTAACCCTATTCTTAAACGTAACCCCAGTAAAACTATGCCTAACCCTAAACGTATTTCTAACCTTATCCTCAGAAAAACTAATACAAGAATACAAGAACCGCCCCAGCGTGTGGTCGCCGTGTTTTGGGGTGAGCCTTCCGGTTACCTCCTTCATACCAGTGGTTCTCAAAGTGGGGTCCGGAGACCCCCAGTGGTCCTTGAGGGGGTTCCAGGGGGTCCCTAGCAGAATCTGTGAATATAACATCCAAATCACTTTGACCACTTCAAAACTTGTATTCATTGGCTATTTGAAAATAGCCGATCTTCAAGCTCACAATGCATCGCGCGATGCATAAGGTCACGACCCTAACCCTAACATGAGAAAGAAATTGAATATTTTTGAAACATTTTAGCATCACAAATCTTGTATGGGCTCAAAATAATTTCAGATAAGGGGTTCCGTGGCCAAATACATATTGACTAGGGGTGGGACGATATATCGATATCGCGATATATCGCAATACTTCCTCCCGCGATAAATAATCGATATACTGCCAAAAATATCGATATAAATCGATGTTTAAAAAAAGTGTTTTATTTTTTTTGTGATATGTTTTTTTTTCCGACTCCGTATTTGTGTGATGATGATTTTGAACTGTTTGGAGCTATTTTATGTGTTCATGAATTGAATACAATGACTATCGTGATATATCGTTGGTGAAATTTCATGCAATATATCGTGATATCGCAATATATCAAACATCGTGATATTATTGTTATCGAGGGCCTAATATCGCCACAGATATCGTATTGTGAGATACCCATATCGTCCCACCCCTAATATTGACATGAAAATGTCTGAGAACCACTGATCTATACAACTGAAGTACCACCCGTTATTTGTACTTCTCCCGTTTATGGACCAAATATAATGTCACCCATGTCCCTTAAGTGACACTCGCCTTATGTTCTCTGCCAGTGTGGGAAAATGGCCACTTAAACCCCAGCATCCGTATTCTGGAGAAAACCTTCGCAGACATTGTGAGCTTGATTTTTAACGAGAGCGATGTCACTAGTATAGAGCCCTGAGGGACTCCGGTCAACCATATAGGCTCAGGGTTTAAGTGGTTATGTCACATGACCATAGAAACACCTCTTTGTACTGTAGGTGTGTCATTGGATGATATGTGTGGTTGAATTTCACGTTGTTTTTAAACGTTTTGACATTTTTTTCCCAGCTTCTTACATTATACCTTATTTACTGTATTTATGTTTAAATCAAACTAAAAGTGTACATTTTTGTTTGGCTGGGTTTACATATATTGTTTTGCTTCTCTTGGTTTCTAAATGTGCTACTGTCCTACGCTAAATTCTATATTTTT